>NC_025693.1:7483086-7485303 GCF_000633955.1 Camelina sativa
TTTTTTTTTTTTTTTTTTTTTTGAAAATTTTCAAATTTTTTGGGTTTTTAATGCACATAGATGCAAACTCAAATGAATAAAACTTGTATGCAAAAATTTGAAATAATAAAAATAAAAAAATAAAACACAATGTTAAATACATTCTAGGACCCTCCCCCAAACTTAAATTACACATTCCCTATGTAAATAAAAGTTGGAAAAGAATCCAAGAATCACACAAAATGAATTAAACTAAATGCAATGTTATTTACAAAGTTTGGATGAATTTGGTACCTCATTGGTTGGTGAAGAAAGAGGTTGCAGCAGCCTCCATACTTGCCAATGTATAGTCAGGGTCGTCTCTGGCGTCAGCAGGTGCCGGTGTTTGCTCGTCAGAGAGCTCAGTAATGTGCACAGACGACTTACTCGGACCAGCATCCGAGGTGTTGATCGAGGGTGGGATCGCGTAGCTCATCGGGTAGGGCATCGGGTAGTAGGACGGGAATGGCAGAAGAGGCCCAGAATGATCACCAGTGTATCCACTCGCAGGGTGCATCGTGTACGGCATTGTGAATGGCATCTGGTATGGTGGAGGAGAAAGCCCAGCATAATCACCCGATTGGGTGCTCGATGGGTGCATCGGATAGTGCATCGTGTACCCCATCAGATTGGGTGTCAGGTAAGCGTCAGAGTGGATTCTCCTCGATGCTTCTGGTCGGGTGATGTCCTCCTCAGCTTGGGGCTCGTATGATGATGCTCTTTGAGGTTCAGGAGGTGGCAGTCCTCGAGTTCCTCCTAGTGGTCCGCTTCTCCCCATCCATGTAGGTGCTTGTGCCGAGGTAGGAGCTGAGGCACAGCTTGCCTTGTCTTGCAACTCCTTGATCTGACCTCCCATTACCTTCACTGAACCGGCAAGATCCTTCACCTTCTTCACCAGGAACTTGTTCATCTTTTTCAACCACCCGATCCTTTTGTGAGCTTCCCTCACTCCAACCGGTTGCTTTTGAGAGCATGTATACTCCTCAAAATCGAACTCCTCCGAGCTATCTCCTTGTCTCTGCTTGGTTTCTTCTCTCTTCTCAGCCTCGGACTCCTCCTCCAGGTTGTACAGCTCTTCCAACGGCGGTGCGAAATCGATGTTGTGTCCTAACCGAACCTTGGTGTATACGACATTGGGTAAAACCATTTGAGCAGCTCCGGCGGTTGGATGGACAAACTTGAACAATGTCATGTCATTAGGCCTTTCATAGGCCAAGAATCTCGCTAGCACGAGGTAGTCTGTATCCAGCCACCTTGGTTTATGGACAATTCCCTTTAAGGGCACATTGCATGCCACTAAGATTGGTGTAACTAGTCCCCCAATGGAGATTTCTCCGCCTCCTTCTCTCCTTTTCATAGCCTAAGATTTCAATTACAGGAATTGATCGAGTAGCACAAACAACATACTAGTATCAGCTATGTCTCCTACTAGCGGTGTTCCATCCCTAGCACTATCCAAAACTCCACACAATGCAACATCCAACAACTGAAGCTCGTGGTCGTTCACATTCCCAGTCTCTTTTCTAGCAAAAAGAGTGCATCCGAGGGACTTGTGAAAATACCTCAAAACAGGGCTCCTTATTTGAGCAGATTTGGAGCTCGTGGACTTGTAGGGGTGCTTGTCTCCTATTGTCAGCCAAAGGGACTTCATCTCTTCCTTGCTGACCTCCATACCTTCCCCACTACCAGCTTTGAAGCCATACAGCGTCTCCATCTCTCTGAAAGTCAGCCGGTATTCCGTGTTCCGAACGGAGAAGGTAATGAACCCGATCCCCCCATCGGGTAGTAGGGTCGGGTGGTCCTCGAAATAGTGCAGCTTTAGGGTTGAAAGGAAGTGGACCGTCTCCTCCTCATCAGCTTCTAGATGGGATCGCATCATATTGCCCAGGTGGCACATATCGAACATAAATTCAACATCTCTAGCAATGCCCAATTGCTTCATGGTCTCACGGTGAGGGTATCGGGTACCAACGAAGCTCATCTTCCGGAAGACTTTGAACAATCTCGCCGGAGTGTCGACTTCCTTTTGCTTTAGCCTCCGCCAGGCTTGGAGGGTCCTCTCTCTATGCTCCTCTTCTCTTTCTCTTTCATCCTCCTCAGCGTGTTGATCTTCTTCAACCACTGCTCTCTCAACCACCTTCTCAGCCTTCTCCGAAGCCGGTCTCTTCCCCCTTGCTATTGCGGCTCTACTCCTTGATC
>NC_025693.1:7490237-7492023 GCF_000633955.1 Camelina sativa
CGAGGGACTTGTGAAAATACCTCAAAACAGGGCTCCTTATTTGAGCAGATTTGGAGCTCGTGGACTTGTAGGGGTGCTTGTCTCCTATTGTCAGCCAAAGGGACTTCATCTCTTCCTTGCTGACCTCCATACCTTCCCCACTACCAGCTTTGAAGCCATACAGCGTCTCCATCTCTCTGAAAGTCAGCCGGTATTCCGTGTTCCGAACGGAGAAGGTAATGAACCCGATCCCCCCATCGGGTAGTAGGGTCGGGTGGTCCTCGAAATAGTGCAGCTTTAGGGTTGAAAGGAAGTGGACCGTCTCCTCCTCATCAGCTTCTAGATGGGATCGCATCATATTGCCCAGGTGGCACATATCGAATAGAAATTCAACATCTCTAGCAATGCCCAATTGCTTCATGGTCTCACGGTGAGGGTATCGGGTACCAACAAAGCTCATCTTCCGGAAGACTTTGAACAATCTCGCCGGAGTGTCGACTTCCTTTTGCTTTAGCCTCCGCGAGGCTTGGCGGGTCCTCTCTCTATGCTCCTCTTCTCTTTCTCTTTCCTCCTCCTCAGCGTGTTGATCTTCTTCAACCACTGCTCTCTCAACCACCTTCTCAGCCTTCTCCGAAGCCGGTCTCTTCCCCCTTGCTATTGCGGCTCTACTTCTTGATCANATTTGGAGCTCGTGGACTTGTAGGGGTGCTTGTCTCCTATTGTCAGCCAAAGGGACTTCATCTCTTCCTTGCTGACCTCCATACCTTCCCCACTACCAGCTTTGAAGCCATACAGCGTCTCCATCTCTCTGAAAGTCAGCCGGTATTCCGTGTTCCGAACGGAGAAGGTAATGAACCCGATCCCCCCATCGGGTAGTAGGGTCGGGTGGTCCTCGAAATAGTGCAGCTTTAGGGTTGAAAGGAAGTGGACCGTCTCCTCCTCATAAGCTTCTAGATGGGATCGCATCATATTGCCCAGGTGGCACATATCGAACATAAATTCAACATCTCTAGCAATGCCCAATTGCTTCATGGTCTCACGGTGAGGGTATCGGGTACCAACGAAGCTCATCTTCCGGAAGACTTTGAACAATCTCGCCGGAGTGTCGACTTCCTTTTGCTTTAGCCTCCGCGAGGCTTGACGGGTCCTCTCTCTATGCTCCTCTTCTCTTTCTCTTTCCTCCTCCTCAGCGTGTTGATCTTCTTCAACCACTGCTCTCTCAACCACCTTCTCAGCCTTCTCCGAAGCCGGTCTCTTCCCCCTTGCAATTGCGGCTCTACTCCTTGATCGAGAGGTTTGGATCTCACCTTGTTCTTCTCCTCCAGCATCAGAATCGACCTCCATAGGGTCGGTAAGCGTCTTTTCGGATGTAGAAAGGTCCCTACGTCGAGGAGAACGGCGGACAGCACTCGCCATTGGACTCGGTGAGCGAACTCGGGGGCTTACTCGATTGGTTACTCGAGCATCTGGTCGGGTGGTGGATCGAGTTGTGAATCGGGTTTGGGAGGCTAAACGTCCACCTAACGGTTGGGAATGTGGAACGTTTCCTCTTCCTTGGGGTTGTTGAACATCGGCGGCGTCTCCTCCGGTTGTAGCAGCGGTGGAGGTGGATCTTCTTCCTTTCCTTTGGTAGGTTCTAGCGGTTAGCTCCATATCGATTACTTGAGAAGAGAAAGAAAAACTAGTTCTTGGGATTAATAGGGTTAGTCTCCAAAGAAAATCGAGTAAGACTTGAGGTTGAGAGATAATAGAAACTATGAAACACAAAAGCTTTAGGGTTGAGAGAAACTTATCGGTGATGCTTGGG
>NC_025693.1:7493407-7496838 GCF_000633955.1 Camelina sativa
AGATTTTGTCCAGGTTCCATGGCAAATGTGGTGTTGACCTCTTCAAGATGTAGCATTTTTCTTTGTTTGGTCCTGGTGGAAAAAGCTTGACCATCTATGGTAGGCCTCTTAACCCCTTTCTCCACCTCAAACTCCATCTTGAGGTGTTCACCATGTTCTATCCTGATCTTGCCTCGTTTCACTTCGATCACCGCACCAACTGTTGCCAAGAATGGTCTTCCTAAATTTAGTGGATCATCCGGTTCCTTATCCATATCCAGGATCATGAAGTCGGTAGGCACTTCCAGTCTCCCAATCCTTAGGGGCAGATTCTCTAAAATGCCAATCGGATGTCTTACCGTTCTATCAGCTAGAACCAGATACTGCTTACTTGGTTTGAAGTCAGTGAATCCCAGCTTGTTAGCAACTGAATGCGGCATAATGCTGACCAAAGCTCCAAGATCACACAAACAGCTCTTGAAAATTCGAAATCATATTGAACACGGCAACGTGAAAGAGCCAGGATCTTCAAGTTTTTCCTCAATTCTTACCTTGGGATCCAAACAAATTCCACTTCTCAGAATTTCAAATCCGATCTCCTTGACAGCCTCCTTAACCTCATTCTCCAATCTAGCTGCTTCCTTTGCAGCTTCCTGCTGAAGCTCATGTGGGGGCAAAAGCTTAGGTGGTGGAGCTTTGCGCTTAGCCATTCGCTCTGCAAGTGCCTCCAATTGGATGTCAAGTGCAACACTGAACCTTTCCTCCAACTCCCCTCCTACCAGAGCAGGTAGTTGAGGCTGATCTCCTTTCTCAATATTTACTCGATGCATCATCTGATCAACACCATCGTGTAGGTCATCGGGTTCCACTTCGGGTTGTTCGTCAGTTTGTGATTCTCGAACCAGTACTCGATCATCAACTCGATCAGTCTCTTCGGATGTAAGCTCGGGTTCATACTCAGATATATAGTATTTGGCCTCATTCTTCATTGAGTCATCCACATCCTCCTCATCTTGATCATCACTGTCCCCAGTGAGGTAGTCCTCATAGTCATCATCCAGGAAAATGGCTTGAGAAGTCGCATAATCCTTGGGGTTTTGTACAGCTTTACCCGGCAGTTGATTGATCTTTGGTGCGGGTTGGTTGTTGTGGTGGCCTTCCAGGTATCGAACCTTTGTGTTGAGTGATTCGTACTTGGCATTGAGGTCATTGTATCCTGAGTCGATCTTGTTGGTCATTTCGGCAAATCGTTTCGCGATGTCCATAGAAGCTATAGCCTGTTGCTGAATCATTTGTTGAATAAGACCACGTAACTTGGCTTCTTGTGACTGGTTCGGTGGACCTTGGTGTTGTGGGAACCCTGGTGGTTGGTTGTAGGTCCCTTGGTAGTGTTGTTTAGGCGCATAGCCTTGGTTGTACTGGACAAAAGGCTTCTGTTGGGTCTGGTTCCCTTGAACTGCAGATGGGTAGGTTTGATCTTGAGGATTCGCAACATTCGGGTTCCGATAAGACAGATTCGGATTCGGCTTGAAGTTGTTGTACCCTATATTGTAACCTCCTTGGTTGTTGATGTAGTTAACATCCTCTAGCTGCATAGTCTCCCCATCTTGTTGTTGAAACTGCTCTTCCTCTAATATAGCATGTACATGCTTTTGATGGTTGAGGAGCTGATCGAGCCNTGAGTGATTCGTACTTGGCATTGAGGTCATTGTATCCTGAGTCGATCTTGTTGGTCATTTCGGCAAATCGTTTCGCGATGTCCATAGAAGCTATAGCCTGTTGCTGAATCATTTGTTGAATAAGACCACGTAACTTGGCTTCTTGTGACTGGTTCGGTGGACCTTGGTGTTGTGGGAACCCTGGTGGTTGGTTGTAGGTCCCTTGGTAGTGTTGTTTAGGCGCATAGCCTTGGTTGTACTGGACAAAAGGCTTCTGTTGGGTCTGGTTCCCTTGAACTGCAGATGGGTAGGTTTGATCTTGAGGATTCGCAACATTCGGGTTCCGATAAGACAGATTCGGATTCGGCTTGAAGTTGTTGTACCCTATATTGTAACCTCCTTGGTTGTTGATGTAGTTAACATCCTCTAGCTGCATAGTCTCCCCATCTTGTTGTTGAAACTGCTCTTCCTCTGATATAGCATGTACATGCTTTTGCTGGTTGAGGAGCTGATCGAGCTTGTCATTGAGGGCTTTCATGTCCCTCTTGTACTTGGCATCTTCCTCTCCTGTAGATCGCACAGAGCGATCATATTCCTCATTGTAGTTGCCATCAGATTGAGCCAAGTTCTCAACTAGGTCCCAACCTTCATCAACATCCTTGTTGAGGAAGTTACCATTGCTTGCGGTGTCCAGCAACATTCGTATCTTGGGGACCACTCCTCGGTATAGTGTGCTCGGCAATGAAGCATTACTGAATCCGTGATGTGGACATCCAGTTGTGTACCCCTTGAAACGTTCCCAAGCTTCATTGAACGTTTCATTGTTCTTCTGTACAAAGCTGGAAATTTCATTTTGCAGCCATGAGGTTCTGGAGTTTGAGAAGAATTTGGCCAGGAATGCCTTCTTGCACGCTTCCCAAGTGGTGATGGACTCCTTAGGGAGCGATTTCTCCCATAAGTGTGCTTTATCTCCCAAAGAGAATGGGAAAAGCCTAAGCTTGAATCCATCTTCACTGACTCCATTTATCTTAGTTAGGCTACAGAGCCTATCAAATTCATCCATATGATCCAATGGGTCCTCCATTTGCAGTCCATGAAACTTGTTGCTTTGTATCATTTGGATGAGACTACTCTTGATCTCAAAATTGTTGTTCTGCACAGCTAGTGGCACAATGCCATTCCTCTGAGTGTGAGTAGTCGGAGCATCTCCTGCTCCTATGTTGGTCTTTACTTGAGGAGCAGGTGGACCGTTCTGATTATTCATCGTCTCCTCAATGGTTGCTAGTTCCAGTTGAACTTGTTATTGTCTGAATAGCCGAGGTCTGTCGATGTTGTCGATGAAAGGACTCAGGTTTTGGCTACCTCTGGATCGCGTTTGCATGCACAGGCAAGTATCCGAGTGTGTACTCGAGGATCAACTCGATCCAGGTGATCGAGTGACAGGTCGGGTGGGTGCTCGGGTTGTACCTGAGATTCAAAACAAACAAAGGCGAAAGCAAACAAGTCAGTATCCAAAACAAATATAAACAAACGAACTTGATCTAGCAAGTCCTGAAATCCTAAATGTAGCAAAATGAAACAACCAAATGGCAACGACGCCAAATTGATAGACTAGTTTTCACCAAGGGTATCAATTCCCTATGCAGTTGTAGTACAAAGGGTTATCAATCCAAATGGTTGTGTATTGCTAGCAGATAGGATGCAATCAGAATCAAACAAGTCAAGCCAAGCAATAGGGGGTTTGGTTCTAACAGTCCTAATATAAACAGAGTAAAAGAATATAGACAAGTAAAC
>NC_025693.1:7498224-7513041 GCF_000633955.1 Camelina sativa
AGAGTAAAAGAATATAGACAAGTAAACCACACGACCTAAGCACTCGATGCAAGCAATCGAGTACAGGATCGAGTGGGGTGATCGAGTATGCAAGTGAACTATGAACAGCTCGAGGTATTACTCGATGCAGGTTATCGTGTACCTGATCGGGTAAGTGGTCGAGTAAGTAAGGAAAATGCAAGGAATGAAATACGAAAGTTCCTAAGAATGGGGGTAATCGAATCCTAAGTGTTCTAGACCGATGCGGATGCCTTACATGCCTCAAGCAATTATTTCCTAGACAATGAACCTCTAAAACCTTGTCACCACACTGTCGCACTAGTAACAATCAACCCTGAACATACTACCACACTGTCGCACTAGCAATATGAACAAGCAGGCATTAAGAACAATTCATTTTTGTCAGTATACTTAGACTTATCTGATTTTGTCACTCAAAGTTAAGTATACCTCTAACATTGACCTAATCAAACATTTTATCTACTCCTTTCGGCCTGTAGTATTGTAAACGCCCTAGATCTAGTCTCAACTTGTCGGTCTGTTGACCGCATTAAGAACATCAACCTAGAAGGAAATTTATCTATCATAACAATCAACTATGGCATCCTAACCGATCAAGAACACCTAATCATCTATCCCATCCCTAGAAACTTTGCTACACTACTCGGACATAGAAACGAATGATAAAGCCATAAAAATAAACGAAAATGACATTATTTAAAAGATAGAGTAGAGTAGAAAAGAGTAGGGATAAAAGATCTATGAAAAACTACAAATTAAAAGTACAAAAACAAGAAAAAATGTTGAGTCGCTCAGTTCTCTCACAGAAGCTCTCGCTCTCTGGTTTGAGGGTCTGCGGCGTGCTCGTTTGCGAGCTAGGGAAAGAGGGGGTTTATATATGGAAACCCATTTGACCTAGCTTCCCAGACCTGCCCGATGGTCTACTCGATGGGGTACACGAGGCTTGAGTCGGGTAACTCCTCGGGTGGATCTTCGGGTTGCTCTTCGCGCTCTTGGATCCTCTTCGATCGTGTTGGGGTTCGGACTTGTTCTTGTAGCTCGATGGCTCCTTCGGGTACATGCTCGAGTTGTCCTTGTTTTTCCCCATTTTTGGCTCTTTAGCACCTGTTTTCATCCAATATATGCAAATGCAGAAATGCAACACCCTAAATGCTCTAAAACTTGATTCCTACAGTAAATGGTCTAAAAATGCTAAGTTAGAGGTATGAACAATGCAAAATATGGACAAAAAAGGATGCTAAAAACATGTAAATTAGAGTGTTATCAATCATCAATATGAATCCACTTGTGATCATCGCAAGTGTGTTTGATCCAAGGAACAAGATGCAATTTTTTGGTCTCTGCTTTGATAAGCTCTATGGAAAGGACAGTATAGAGAGCAATCATCTAAGAAGTTCAATTTGGAAAGTGATGAAGAATTTGTATGAAGAGTATGTGCAGCGATTCAGTCCCCATTCTCAAGCTGAAAGTACAGGAACTCGAAGTGAGAATGTGCCTGAAACAACTCTCCTTTTCGAGGATGATCATGATGACTTGGAGAGCAGAGATTCTTTGTATAAAGAGATGGAAACAGAGACAGTAAATGAAGAAGTTACAAGTGAGCTTGACATTTACTTGATGGAGAATCGTGTGCCAAGAAAGAAAAATCCTTTGGGTATGGATTTTGATGTCTTATCATGATGGAGACGCAATAGTCATAAGTTCCCAACATTGTCAGAACTTGTAAAAGATGTGCTTGCCATTCAAGTGTCGTCTGTGGCTTCAGAGTCGGCATTCAGTACAAGTGGAAGGATTTTGGATCCTTTCCGGAGTTGTCTATCTCCTCACATGGTTGAAGCTCTCATATGTACTCAAAAATGGCTGAGAAATACCATTCAGGTAGAGAAGCTTGGAAGTTTGGTTCAAATGTTAGACGAACTGGATTTTCATGAGTCTTTGGGTAAGCAAGTTTGATGTTTGTCAATCTTTCTTATGACATACAATTTATGGCTGACATCTTTTATCTTTAATTGCAGTAACTAAGACGGTGGACGATGTTGATGGTGGATGTTGATGGAGCTATGGAGAAGTCATAATCACCAAACTTCTCTTTTACTTAGTCTCTAACTCTCTATTCTCTATTCTAAGATCAAATGGTGGATTATGACTTCGTTTGTTTTTTGTTTTGAATATTTTGCTTTTGATTCAGTTTTTTGGATTTGGATAATGATGAACTTATGATGACTTGTTTGAGTAGAATGGATATGATTTCAGTTGCATTTAGGTAATGAAAGCATGAATTAGGCAGCATAAGTGATGAAAATACAGGTTTTTCGGTTCAGTTCAGTGGGTTTTCCAAAATTCAAATTACCTGAAACCCGAACCAAACCAAACCGAACCGAAATGAATTTCGGATTACTTTGAACATTTTTCTAGATAACCGAATAACCGAAAAACCAAGAAAACCGACCCGACCCGACCCGAATACCCAAACTCGCAGGGCTAGTTGAAGGTATAATTACAAGGAGTCACACATTTACTAAGGGACGCCTTAGAGGTGAATCTGTGTGTAAGAGGATTGTTAGGTCAACAGGTTGTGTCAAAGATTCAGATGAGTAAGAAGATTGACCAGGCAATTTATGTTGAAGTGGTAAGATTTGAGAGGTGTTGGGTGAATGGTTAAGTCTCAGGAATGGATCAGGTTGTCAGAGATTTGAAAGGACTATAATCTAGGTAGGTTTACAGAAAAAATGAGAATGTAGAGAGTAGCAAGAGTAGAAGTTGCAGTCAGTGAGATTTTATTTGTCAAGGTGGAGTTTGCTCTTCAAGATGACTTAAAATCTCTAGAAGACTTATGTAGATGTTGCAGGACTGTGCAAGGGTTTGCAAGTAAGTGTAAGAATTAACAGGTCTGGCTCAAGGCGACTAGAGGTTGTGTTTCTGCATTGAAGAGGGAATCAGAACCTGAAAAGTTTTTTTGTTCGCCTGTTTGCATCTACAGAGATGATCTGGTGGATGAATCTTCTAAAGGTATCACTTGCAAGAAGTTTAAGTGTTTTGTTGACACTTAATGAGGTAGCATGTGAGTATAAGGGGAAGATTTTCAAGTAGGTCTCTAGTGGTCAAAGATGCAGGTTATGATAGACAAGGCTAGTTGAAGACTAGTGGGTCTAGTAGCATCATTAAGTTTCTCAGGAAATTCACTTACATGGAGGTTAAGTGAGGATTCATCAATGGTGAAGACATGTGAAGTTGGTATTGATGAATAGTGAGAAAATGTATGATGCTGGTATCAAGTTTTTTCTTGGTAAGGTCTGCAAAAGAGAAGAACTATTACAGTGTTATGTTAACAGTAGGTGTGGCTTCAAGGATTCTAGAGGGAAGCACTAAAGGTTGTTACAAGAAGACTAGCAGAGGTTTTGAAGCTGTTGGTCGTACATCTGTTTTAACATGAGGTTGAACAGGAGGTTGTACTGCCAGATCGTACAAGTTGGGTTCAAGAGTCAGTTGGTTAAACAGATGGGATGTAAACTCAATCTCAAGAGTAGTGCATTGGGTTGAGATTGTTTTACAGGATGAATCAGGTACTTTTTCAGCTTTGAAGCATGTATGATTCATGTGTTCTGCATGGGATTCAAGAGAGTTTGGTTCAAGCTTAGTGCACATGAGGGGAATCAAAGGTCGACCAAGTGAATCAGGTAGCAAATGAATATAGATGATATACAATCATGATAACAAGTCTGTGGTACTTATCGGAAGCCATGGAAAAGGTTGTGATGGTTTGTGTTGAGAGGTTGATATCTCAGGCTTTACTTTTCTAAAGGGTCAAGACTAAAGTTCTACAAGCAAGTCAGGTGTTACCTGTGGGTAAGTCATAAGTTTTGGTTCTAGGTGGAACTGTTGTGAGGAACAGAGGAATCAAGTAAAGGTCTTCATAAGTGTTTCTAAAACCAGGAGAAACAAGGTTGAAGAAGATGATTTGTGTAAGGAGTTACACGAACATGTTGGGATAGCAGAAGAGCATCGTAAGGTAATCAGAGAAGCTGTCAAGAACAAGGTGAAGCTGTATTGCTTCGCAGACTGAAATTTCTGAAAGTTTGAACAGAGGGACAATCATAAGATAGTCTAAGGACTCGATAGGTGCTGGGAATTTTAGAGCAATGTCAGATGACGACATTGGAGGACACAAAAGAACAGTCAATGTTGGTTGTGTTCTGTACTGATTACCAAAAATCAAGGTTGTAAGAGTTTCTTCAGTTGTCGGGTTCAGTGGTCGGAGTTTGTCGGCAAGTGGAATTACAGTCATCGGGAGAAGGAAGCTTGAGGTAAAGTCGCGAATCTCTTGGAGTTTCTGAAGATGAAGTTGAAAATCCCTAAGGTGGACGAAGATAGAGATCATTGGAAGTTGCAGATTCTTTAGGAGAAGAAAAGTTTTGTTTTTTCTTCTCAAGAGAGAATTAACACTACAAGAAAACACGTCTTTTGCGATGGACGAATATATCGCGAATCCCTCGCAAATCGACAAAAGCGAGATATTTGCGAGGAAAGTCCGTTCCTTGCAAATCGCGTCTCGCAAATCGGTCAACGTTGCAATTCCCTCGCAACTTTTGCGAGGAAACGTTGTCCCTCGCAAATCCCACGCATTTTGCGAGGAACTATTTTTCTAGCAATATCCTAGCAATTGTGTATCTAGTAAATCCCTCGCAAATTTGCGATGCTTTTGCAATTAATATTTCCGTCGCAAATTATAATAACGGTGAAAAAAAAAATTAGAATTTTCATTTTGTAAGCTTAATTAAATTAAACCTGTAATTAAAATTAAACCTGTAATTATAATTAAACCTTGTACTTAAGCAAATTAAAGTTGTAATTAGAAGTACTAAATTTACAATAGCAAAACATAATAACCGATTTTGTTCTACACAAAAAATAGATGAGAGTTCATCAGTGTTACACTAAGTTTTACAAAACAAGTTCATCAGTGTTTACTGTCCGGTGGTTCCATCTCCGGTGGCATGTCTGGCCGGTGAATCCTCTCGGCGAAATCTAGCAGCAAACTCTGGATCTTTAGATGCAAGATAATCAAAGTATGCATCATAACTATGCATCTTCTCTGAATTTTCTTGCATCTTCAGATCATTTTGTTGCATCCTCAGCTCATTTTCTTGCATCCTCACTGCATTTTCTTGCATCGTCTGTGCATTGGCCTGTAGTTGAGTTGCCTGAGTTGCAAGAACAGCTTCGGCAGCAGCAAGCTTCGCAGCTAGAACAAGTGGATCTTCAGAAGGAGGAGGCGGTTGAACAATCTGAGCTGAAGATGCTTCTGCTTGCATGTTACCAACACCATATATCCGGTTCTTTTTCTTCGGAGCAACCTGCCAACAAAACATATACACACCATAAGTGTTTACACAAACATAAACATATACACACATAAGTGTTTACACAAACACAAACACAAATACAAACATTAACATAAACAATGAAGCATGTTTTACCTCGGTATAAATTTGGTTCTTCACAATTAGTGATAACCCACCAGAAGCACTACTCTCCATGTTATCCGCTGATATTAGCTCAGACTCAGCTTCAGCTATCTTTGACGACACTTCATTGAACACCTTCTCAGACAGTCCATCAACAAACGACCCATCAGGTTTCCTATGAGTGTCTTCTAGTACTCGCAGAAAATCAGGTAGTGGCTCACCAGTACTCTCAGACTAAAAACAGAGAATTGAAACAACTATATTAGTATATTGTAGATATGATATGAATAATGAACTTGTGTTAAACAGAGATACTTACAAGCTTTCGTGCTCGGGCTTTAAAAGAGGTCTGACCAGAACGGTGCTTATGTATTCCGGTGCCATTAGGATCACTATAGCGAGCATTACGGCCATTGATACTCTTTGCTTCTGATTTTGGTTCACACCAAAACTTGACCAAGCCATCCCATACGGTAGGATCAAGCCACCGCGGCATTGCATCATTACCTTTCTTCTTCCACTTACCCTTCCACCGAGACACTTGATCACACATCCGGGTCTTCAACTTCTTTTCAAACTCAGCTCTAACTCTTCCATTGATGGACGCATCCCAGTTATATGTTTGCTTGTAAAGACATAACACGAATCAGAATCAGAATCATAACAAGAATCAAATGATAAACAAACAAAATCTGTAATTTATACACATCAACAATCTGTAACTTACCGCAAAAGTTTTAAACCACCGGTTTACAACCGGACCTGGTGTTTGGGTCCAATTGGCATGAGCTGATTTGAAATCTCTTTCAAAAATGGCCCGGATAGTAGCAGCAACCGAAGAATCCTGGTCAAACCTACAAAACATAAGATAAAAGGAATGAGGATCATTGAAAATACAAAACACAAAGATAAACTATAGGTTAGATACATATACATATAATCACCAAAGAGTATTTGGAGGTCGCTTAGGATCTAGTTTTGGTAAGCCAGCACGCCCGGGACATGCAAGTAACTGTTCCAAAGTGAAAAAAGTTTGGGACACAGAAATACTGTTCATACGCGAAGTTGATTGCTGAGGAGGATTCTCATCATGCATCGCCGGAGAGCTTCCATGAGGATTATCAGCATGCATCGCCGGTGATGTACCTTGGGAAGATGCGGGAGAAGGTAACCTTTGGGAAGGAGCAGAAGCTGAATGTGTCCTTCGAGAAGAGACTGGAGGACTTAACCTTGAGAAGCAATGAAGTTTCTGTAAACGTTTTGGTTTACAGAAACGTTTTGGTCTCGAGAAGACATCTAAAAGCAGGAAAAAAAACTGAATAGAAACACAAAAATTGAATCCCCAATTTCGAAAACCTAAAATCGAATTAAAAACCCCAAATTAAATCATAACCCTAAACCCTAAATTGAATCCCCAATTTTGATACCCTAAAATCGAATTAAAAACCTAATCGAATCATAACCCTAAACCCCAAATTGAATCCCCAATTTTGAAACCCTAAAATCGAATTAAAAACCTAATCGAAAAATAACCCTAAACCCCAAATTGAATCCCCAATTTTGAAACCCTAATTTAGAAGGGGAGAGGAGGAGACTTACCGGCAAAGAGAGAAGAGATCGAGTTGGAGATTAACCGGACAAGAGTTTCAGAGGACAAGAGAGAAGAGTAGGAGTAGGGTTCGAGAAGGGTTAACCGGGACTGAGAGAAGAGGAGGAGACTCACCGGAAAAGACAGAAGAGATCGGAGAAGAGAGAAGAAATCGGAGAAGAAATCGGATTAGGGAACTAGGGTTTTTCTTTTGGCTGCGGATTAGTCGAGGTTTGAACGAAGCTCAAACTAGGTTTTCTAGTTATATAGAAAAATACAGCGTCGCAAATCTCTCGCAAATATTGTTATGGATTAGCTATGANGTTTTGGTTTACAGAAACGTTTTGGTCTCGAGAAGACATCTAAAAGCAGGAAAAAAAACTGAATAGAAACACAAAAATTGAATCCCCAATTTCGAAAACCTAAAATCGAATTAAAAACCCCAAATTAAATCATAACCCTAAACCCTAAATTGAATCCCCAATTTTGATACCCTAAAATCGAATTAAAAACCTAATCGAATCATAACCCTAAACCCCAAATTGAATCCCCAATTTTGAAACCCTAAAATCGAATTAAAAACCTAATCGAAAAATAACCCTAAACCCCAAATTGAATCCCCAATTTTGAAACCCTAATTTAGAAGGGGAGAGGAGGAGACTTACCGGCAAAGAGAGAAGAGATCGAGTTGGAGATTAACCGGACAAGAGTTTCAGAGGACAAGAGAGAAGAGTAGGAGTAGGGTTCGAGAAGGGTTAACCGGGACTGAGAGAAGAGGAGGAGACTCACCGGAAAAGACAGAAGAGATCGGAGAAGAGAGAAGAAATCGGAGAAGAAATCGGATTAGGGAACTAGGGTTTTTCTTTTGGCTGCGGATTAGTCGAGGTTTGAACGAAGCTCAAACTAGGTTTTCTAGTTATATAGAAAAATACAGCGTCGCAAATCTCTCGCAAATATTGTTATGGATTAGCTATGACCCCTCGCAAATCCCTAGCAAGCATATAAAAATATGTAATTAATATTTCCAGACATTGCGAGAGAATTGCGAGGGTTTAGGTTTAGGGTTTAGCTAGGGACCGTAGCAAATCCCTCGCAAAGTATTTAGGGTTTAGGTTTAGAAATTGTTTTTTGTGCCCTATCTTTGATTATAAATCCTGGATTCATCTTTTTAATCATTAATAGTAATGAAATTAGTCTTTACGATTTAGGTTCAAGGGTTTAAAGTTGTACAATTGCGATGGAATTGCTATGATCTGAGTGTTTTGCGATGGATTTGCGACCAGTTTGCTATGAAGCTAGCAAATCAATCGCAAATTTGTCACAAAACCTGAATAACTAATTTATAAAAACTATCAAAATAATTTAAAATAATTAGTCAAATAAACTTTCAAGTATATTATAAGGTCCAATGGCCTCATCATACTCTTTTCTATCATAAAAATTTCCAAAATTGTCTAATTTTGCATCTTCCTCTAATCATTAACTATCTTCTACACTATATCATACATATGTTCATTACATTGAGACAAATATTTGACAAATATTCCAACATTGTCCAATTCTCTAACAATTTTGTGTTGCACTGCCCTATCTTTGATTATAAGTCTTGAATTCATCTTTTTAATCATTAATAGTATTGTAATTAGTCTTTAGGGTTTAGGGTTTAGGGTTTAGGGGTTAGGGTTTAAAGTTGTCATTTGCAAGAGAATTGCTATGATTTGAGTAATTTGCAATGGATTTGCGACTAATTTGCTTTATATATAGCAAATCCGTCGCAAGCTTGTCGCAAATCTTGAATATCTTAATTATAAAAACCATCAGAATAATTTATTTCAGAATAATTCACCTTATGAACACATTGAAATATATTTCAGAATAATTATATTAAGTTTTGTAATATTTATATATAAAAAAAATTCTTAATTTTGCAATGGATTTGCTATGGCTTTCGTAAATCACTCGCATGTCCATAGCAATTTTGCTATGGATAATGTTTTCGCAAATGCGTCGCAATTTTGCGATTTATTTGCGAGGAAGGTGACTTTCCCTGCGAATTTGTCGTAAATGCCTCGCAAATGAGCAGCGAATTTGCGACGATTGGCTTCCTCGCAATTTTGCGAGGGCATTGCTAGGGATTTTTTGTTTCTTGTATTTTCCTCGCAAATCCACCGCAAATTTGCGAGAGCTGTTGTCCGTCGCAACAGTTCCTTGCAAAACGCGTGTTTTCTTGTAGTGTAACACAAAGGGGATTTTGTGAGTTGGACCAAATGAAGCAAAAGGTGGAGTTTGTTGTAAATGATTGCTTTATATGGGCTTATTTGGTCTGAACCATGAACTAGGCTCATATTGGTGTGTAGCCCATACAGGATCCGAGTTGTGTAGTCTGCAAGAGTAAATCGACATAAGCTCTAGGGTTTCACTATAAAAGGGAAACTAGGGTTGAAGAAACAGGCATGCTGTAGAAAGCACAAAGACGCAATAAAGAAGCTGATGGTATATTGGTGCAAGGCGCTATGCAGGGCAGATGCAGAGACGCAGAGTTCAGTGCAGAGAACATGTGGAGGGTGTCATACATGGAGCTTGAAGCTGTGTGCAGAACCATGATAAAGGAGCAGAAGCTTGGCTGGGGTCGAAGGGCTGAGAGCCGGACATAACCTTGTCTAGGTTTAAAGTGTCTTCAGGACACACTGATGAGAGATGAAGGTAGAGCTGCTTCTTTGGGGTTCTGGAGGTGTTTCAAGGTTATACATGGAGGGGAGAGCTGAACCAGAGACAGAGAGAGGAGAAGAAGAAAAGCTAGATCTATTATGTGTTTTCTTCTTCAGGTTCTTTGTATTTGTTAGCTCTCTAAGCTTGTATATGAAACTCTAGTGTAAACCATGGTTGATTGATAGTGGATGTTTGTGGGAGAAGGTTCCCACACGAGATGTACCCTCTGCATGAGGGGAACTTGTTAAATCTATGTGTTATGTTTATGTTATGCAAACTGATATGTGAAGTAGACGAGGAGTAGGGGCAGAGTCGCGGTATGTGGTTCACTATAGAGGTGAATCGCTGTCTGCGATTCTCAACACAAACCAATTAATCTCAAACGTTAGTATCTTCGACAGCATGTGTTCTCGAATACATTTTGTTAAGTATCCACCCATGTAAGTTAAGCTATAATGTTGACAGATATTCATCAAGAATGAGAATACAGCTAAACCGACAAATAACAACACAAAGAACCTTGTTTGCTCCTTGATCTGCTCATGACTCGTTAGAAAAAACATTGAAATCGATGATCCAGTAGAATGTGAGGAAATCGGTTGTAGAACCCCTTTTAGAGCTGCACTTAAGCAACCATATAATGCATGTTTCAACTCTGGCCTATTCATTTCCATCAATCTTTTAAATGAAGGCACAACCTGTTGATTATCATGAGGAATCGAACACGAAAGATTTGTAACAATGCATGAACTAGATTTATGTTGATTATTCTTAAAATCTTTGCTCAAAGTCAAGACATGGCCCTTTTCTCCACTTACATTAATGTTAACATCTGACTCTTCAGTCTCCGTATGTTGTAAGCGGACTAGAGAAGTGTATTGACCATTTGTAACACACCGACCGCCACCTCTTAGTGGGCCCCATGTCCAATCCCAATCCATGGGCCCACCTTCCCTTAATGGGCCTCACGTCCTCTCACTAGGCCCATGAGCCCATCCATATCCGACGGTCGGTTTGCTACCTCCGGGAGGCTTTAAATACTTGTTACCGTCCCTACAAATCACCACATGATCTTTCCCTGTGTTTTGTCCTCACTCGCACAGTTCCGACAGTCACTTCCCGGAAGGTCACCCATCCTGAGACTACTCCTGCTCAAGCACGCTTAACTCTGGAGTCCTCTCAGGACCCTTGAACAAAAAGATAAGTGCACTTTGGTGATATAGGTGGCCAAATCAATTCTTTTAAACCTCTCCGCAAGTCTTTGAAACCGGGATTTCATAATTCACCCCCACTAACAGATCGCAACGTCCTCGTTACGCACCAAGACCATCACCCCCAATGGTGTGAGCCCACTCGACTCCACACTCATCTAGGTTTGGCTCTGATACCACTTGTAACACCCCGACCGCCACCTGTTAGTGGGTCCCATGTCCAATCCCAGTCCATGGGCCCATCTTTCTTAATGGACCTCACGTCCTCTCACTAGGCCCGTGAGCCCATCCATATCCGACGGTCGGTTTGCTACGTCTGGGAGGCTTTAAAGACTTGTTACCGTCCCTAAAAATCACCATATGATCTTTCCCTGTGTTTTGTCCTCACTCGCACAGTTTCGACAGTCACTTCCCAGAAGGTCACCCATCCTGAGACTACTCCAGCTCATGCACGCTTAACTCTGGAGTTCTCTCAGGAACCTTGACCGAAAAGATAAGTTCACTTTGGTAATATAGGTGGCCAAATCAATTCTTTTAAACATCTCCGTAAGTCTCTGAAACCGGGGTGTCACACCATCTATCTTCTCTAGCAGCTATTTGTGTGATCCAGTTTCAACAATATGACCATTATGGATAACACATATAACATCTGCATTACGATTGGTAGAGATGCGGTGGGCAATAGCGATAGTAGTACGGCCAATAGAGGCATTTTCTAAAGATTCTTGAACTATCCTTCTAGATTCGGATTCCAAAGCGCTGGTTGCCTCGTCTAGAAGGAGAATTATTGGTGATTTAATTATCGCTCGTGCAATTGCGATCCTTTGCTTCTGGCCTCCTGACATTTGCATTCCTCTCTCTCCAACCTTTTTTGGTTAAAAAGAAAACATACGTTTTAATATCATTTTTTCTAAAAAATAAACTATAATCAGTTTTGTCTTATATTGGCAATATTACCTGAGTTTTGTAACCAAGAGGGAACTGAGAAATAAAAGTGTGAGCATTTGAGGCCTTGGCAGTTTCTACTGACTACTGCCTCATCCATGGATGCGTCTTCTTTACCAAATAATATATTTTCCTCTATTGATGTGGCGAAGAGTGTTGGTTCTTGGCTAGCCAGACCCATTTGCGATCTTAACCACTTCACTTGCAACTTATTAATTGACACACCATCAATGAGAATCTCTCCTGCAACCGGGTCGTAAACCTCTGTAAAAGCGATATCATAGTCGATTTTCCTGATCCACTTCCGCCTACAAAAGCTACCGTTTTTCCAGGTGGAATTTTCAGACATAAATTATTTAAGATAGGGGTTTTGGGTCTAGACTGATAGGTGAACTTCACATGATTGAATTCAACTTCTCCTTTGACTCTCTCCAGAATCTGACCTTCCAATTTTTCTGAATCTATGTCAGGTACTCTTTTTATCACTTCTAAAGTCCCTTCTGTAAGATACTAGTTTCAAAGACTTGCAAATTGCATCAGAATGATCTGGTTCTCATTAGCTCTAATGCGGTTTATAATGATACAAAGAAAACTGAAACAGAACCTAAAAGAGAGGACACGACGCAACTAGCTCAACTAGTTCCACTTACAACGGGAATATAGCAAAACAACTTTGACACATTCTAACCAGAAGAATAGGTCTCTTATTGACTTAAACTTACTCAACAAACCCTCCCTTGAACTAAACTCACTAAGAGTTTCAGTTCACAATACGCATCCCAAACGCCTCTCTGATCCACTGAAACGATGCAAGCTTCAACGGCTTCGTCATTATGTCCGCCAACTGCTCCTCTGTGTCGCAATGAACCAGCTTAACAACACCTTCCTTGGTTAACTCTCTGAGAAAGTGATATCGAACCCTTATATGCTTAGCCTTCCCGTGCATAGCTGCATTTTTGGACAACTTGATTGCAGATGTGTTATCACAGAACATAATCATCTCACCATCTTGTTTGTGACCAATCTCTCTTAATATTCTTCTCATCCAAATAGCTTGACAAGCACACCCAGCTGCAGCAACATACTCTGCTTCAGTCGATGACGTAGTCACAATAGGCTGTTTCTTTGAGGACCATGCTACAGCTCCTCCACTCATCAAGAAGACATAACCTGAAGTGCTTCTGCTGTCATCCTTATCCCCCGCATAATCACTGTCAGTGTAGCCTATGAGTTCACTGTGACCTTCACGTCTGTACAATATCCCATAGCCCAACGTTCCTCTCAAGTACCGCATGATTCTTTTTGTAGTGGCAAAATGCAGCTCAGTAGGATTTGACATAAAACGGCTTATAAGACTTACCACAAACATCAGATCGGGTCGTGTTGCAGTGAGATACATTAAGCTTCCCACCATTTGCTTATACCTCGTTGATTCGACCTTCACACCAGCTTCATCCCGACCAACCTTCTGTCCAGGAACTATTGGATTACAAACTGGATTCCAATTTTGCATACCAAATCTCTCGATCAGCTCAGCAGCATACTTTCTTTGATAGATAAAAATGCCATCAGTCTTCTGGATCACTTCAATACCAAGAAAGTATCTCATCTTTCCCAGATCAGTCATGTCAAACTCATCTTTCATGGAATGCTTGAACTCTTTCAACAGATCCTCATCATCACTAGTGAACAAAAGATCATCAACATAAATGCTCACAATCAATGTTTTACCTCCCTTTCGTTTGGTGAACAATGTTTGTTCACTAGAGCTGCTCACAAAACCCTCCTTGACAAAATAAGTTTCAATGCGACTGAACCAGGCTCTTGGTGCTTGTTTCAGTCCATAGAGAGCTTTATGCAGCTTGTAGACCATATGCTCCTTTCCTGAGACTTCATAGCCTTGAGGTTGCTCCACAAATACGTCTTCTTGCAGCTCACCATGGAGAAAAGCGGATTTGACATCTAATTGATAGATTCCCCATCCTCTTTGAGCTGCTAAAGCAATGATCATCCTCAAAGTATCCAACCGAGCCACTGGTGCAAAAACCTCTATGTAGTCTACACCGTACTCTTGAGCATACCCTTTTACAACCAGTCGAGCTTTAAACTTATCCACCTCTCCTAGCTCATTGAGTTTAGTCTTGTAGATCCACTTAACCCCAATAGCTTTAGCTCCATCAGGAAGCGAAGTCAATGACCAGGTCTGGTTTTTCTCAATGGACTGTATCTCTGCATCCATTTCTATCCTCCATTTCTGATCTTGTGCAGCTTCTTGAAAATTGGTAGGATCTGTAATCACCATGAACACCAAGTGCTCAACTGTTGTCATGTTTGCTTCTTCTTCAGAATCTGACAACTCCTCTCCTGATGTATAATCGGCAGCCCAGACTGGTGGTTTTCTTGCTCTCCCCCCCATTGTTGTATCGCTTTGAGTCGCATTTGGTGCAGGAACAGGAACAGTATGAACTCCTTCGTCCTCTGCTTCTTCTTCCTCTGCTTCTTCTTCTTCTTCTGCAGTTTCAGTGTCTTCGTATTCCTCTTCCCACTCAAGCTCTGTATTCTGTTCACTTGAGTACCCAACAGCTTCCCAATTCCACTTCTTATCCTCCTCAAATATCACATTTCTGCTGATGTAAATCTTTCTCTCCATAGGATCAAACATTTTCCAGGCCTTGGATTCACTACTAAAGCCTAACAGAACACACTTTATGCTTTTGTCATCAAGTTTAGTTCTGTTGACATCAGACACATGAACATACCCGATACATCCAAATATTCTGAAATGCTCAACTGATGGTTTCCTGCCACTCCATGCCTCCTCCGGAGTCATGTCTTGAACAATCACCGTAGGAGATCTGTTGAGAACGTGATTCACCCA
>NC_025693.1:7517410-7521606 GCF_000633955.1 Camelina sativa
AAGTGAACTTATCAGTTAAAGTTCGAAGTATCTTCTCAACTATCTTCGAATCTGGCATGTCTTCACCATTGCTTCTCATCTTGTTTGAAACTGACATTACTCTCTCAAAGTAATCATCAATTTTCTCATCATTCTTCATTGTGAGAACCTCAAAGTCTCTTCTCAGGGTTTGAAGAACAGATCGCTTCACCCTTTCATTTCCTCCAAACTTTCTCTTCATCGAATCCCAAATGATCTTAGATGTTTTACGATCCAAGATCTGCTCAAACACAACCCGATCAAGTGCCTGGAACAGGTAATGCTTCACTTGATGGTCTTTCATCTTGAGCTCCTCGACCTGCTTCTGCTGCGCTGCAGTCGCTTCGATTCCCTCTGGTAGCTCACTGTACCCTTCTTCTACCATACTCCACAATACCTTAGCACGCAAGAGATTCTCCATCAGCTCACTCCAATGATCGTAATGACCATCAAAATGAGGAATTTTGGTGAGTGTTTTGTCGTCGCTCATTTTCTCTCTCTCTCTTAGATCACTTTGTTCGCAAGCTCTGATACCAAATGTAAGATACTAGTTTCAAAGACTTGCAAATTGCATCAGAATGATCTGGTTCTCATTAGCTCTAATGCGGTTTATAAAGATACAAAGAAAATTGAAACAGAACCTAAAAGATAGGACACGACGCAACTAGCTCAACTAGTTCCACTTACAACGGGAATATAGCAAAACAACTTTGACACATTCTAACCAGAAGAATAGGTCTCTTATTGACTTAAACTTACTCAACACCTTCCCATGCTACAAATGCCTCCGAGAAATATTTAAGATTCGACAAACTTTGACCAAGTGCTCTGGATAACGTAAGATACCAAAGGTTAAGAAAACATGATTATTTCTTTTATGTCAAGAAAACAAAAGAGCAATTACCATAATTACTTACACGCCGCCATATTTGATGCAACTAATGACAGCGAAGATGATACCACCTTTAGAGCCATGGTTCATAACCAGCCGACTTCCGTACCAAGTTAGGATTCCCCAAATAGTATAAGTGACACCATTGCTCCCAATGGCAATTCCTTTAGCTAGCCCTTGTCTCAACCCTAGCTTCACCGGCCCTTTAAGTGCAGTTGAGAACTTTCCTATCATTTTGTTCTCACTACCAAATGCATAGACAGTTCGAACTGATGATATGGCCTGCTCAGCTATAGAACCAGCCTCATTGTACTGCTCGCGTATTTTCCTTGAGATGTTGACGAGGGCTCGTCCATACATTAGTCCCGGGACTATAAGAAGAATGATGAACGGAAAGCCTACGATTGTGAGTCTCCACAGCAAGATAAAGCTTACTATATAGCTTGCGACAATGCCGAAACGAAAGAAACAGTTTCATGAAATATGTTTCTTAGTATAATTGTTGTTCTTTTTTACGTACTTGTAAAAACTTTTGCATTTCAATAGAATAACCTTTATGATAAAAAGAAAAAAAAAATCTAAAATTGATTTTCTTAACTGCAACATCAGTAAATGAGTTTTGCCAAATCTAACATGGCTTCCATATGTACAAATTTTTAATATTTTTTAACTGAATCCTAGAATAGTTATATCTGGTGACCAAAAAGAAAAAGAAAAAAAGAAGAGTTAAATATTCTGGTTATGTTAATCGTTTTTATAGTAGTATATTATCTTCACGTATGCATACAATTATTAAAGACCAATTTGAACATTAAAAACAAATATCTTTTAAAAAAAATCATACATGTTACGTTAGCTGTCTTTACGTGATATCTTCAGGAACAGTGCTGACGAGTACAACTAAATAATAGATTATTGCACCGTAGTAATAACCCACCTGGCTTTTACGATCCATCTCTGTCATATTCACAAATCACCCACTAAACCGTTTGTGACACCCAACTCTTACGATAACACACTTATATCAAACAAATGAGACTATATCCCATGACTACCACCACAACGACAAGCATAATACAACGTGTTATTTGTTAACACACACCATCCCCGTGCATATTGGATCCCTCATGCCTAAACACTTCGCATCCGTCGGTTTGCCAGCTATTTTGATCCGCATTCCTCATTCATAATCACCACACAACTACAAGGATCTTTTTTTGCAGGTTTTTCTGTGGCTCACTCGCATTTTTGTTCACAAAACATGCATTTCGCGAATCACGCAACCCAACATTAAAATACTTATATTTAATTTAAGTTCTATCTCTAAAATACTAATTCTTTTTGTTTTCTTTATACTTTTTATATAAAAAAAAATTAATTATACAGTTATAAATATTAATACATTCAACAAACAAATCGGTTATATATGATACCTTCCGTTTTTTTAGTTGTGGTTTTAGAGTATTTTTTTTTATAATAGTGTAGTTTTAAATTTCTAATACATATATTAATTTGGTAAAAATATCCATTTTCTTTCATCTGTTTTAATATATTAATCAAAAAAATTAGAAAATATATTTAAAAAATGTAAAATAAAAAATTTAGTTATTTCATTAATCAGTGTGAAAAAATCTTAAACGAAATTTAACACGGAAAGAAGTATTTAACTAATTACCGATACTTGGCTAATCCCTAGACTAAAAAATTAACATAACAGTACTGTACTTGAATGCGAAAAAGAGACCAACTTGTCCTCATTTTAATCAGCCGGTTATGAATTAACTGTTTAGAACTAGCAACTACGTGAATCTGGTTCAACAACAATTGTGGTCAGCATCGGCTTAAGTTAACTGGTCAATGATAACGTATATCGTAGTAATAAAATCCAAGATTTAATCCACTAAACCCAACCAAAATCCCAAGAATGAGTTAACGTCGACTTGGCGTTTCTCCAATTAAATTAATCGACTTTGGTATAATAATTAAATCAAACTGAACCAATAATTAAATAACACCAAATAAATGAGTTGGGTAGGGTTAAGAAAATCCAAATTCAACTTCACGATAATGTAACCACTGTAATAACCGGGCAAGGATTCAGATGTCTGGTTCAACAAACAATTCCAACTCACAGTAATCACAACACCATAACCCAATAATTGTGGCAAGGTTATTATGTTACGGTTTGTGAACTTAAATAAACAATTATTATTATCTCTGCAAGAAACCAGGATCGAAAAATGTGTATTAAATGGTATTTTCAAATGGTATTTTCGAGTTTGAGAGGTGTTTCTAAATGACTAAATCCAACTATAGTTATCCAAAAGGATTTATTTATTAAAATTGATTACCATGCAGAGATAATAAATAAGAGCATTATATAATTTAAAATTGAGGAAAGTTTGACTAAATACATTTAACTTTTATATAGGGAAACCCTTACAACAAGGACGAAAAAAAAAAAGTGAAAATTAGAAAGCCTCTGGTTGCTTCCTCAAAACCTGCTTTACGGGTCCAACTCAACCAAATTCCTATTCTGTGGAAAAAGATAGCATGGAGAGGTAGGAGTTTATTGAATCAAATGGTTAGACAATGAGAATGTTTTGTTTGTGTGGCTAGGATGCTTACATGCATGGAGAAAATTCTAATGCCTTGGCCGTTAGAATGGAATACTCAGCAAGACCAACAGGGGTCCTCCTCCGTAAGGTCCTCCTCAAGTACCCCTTAATCACTCCAACTGTTAGATAATGTCCTAAGTTGAGCCCAACAACAATCCAAGACAAGGCCCATTCCAAGTTGTGCCCAACTACTCAACCACAGAAGAAGACAAATCCTTCAAAACTTTCAGATGGAGCTGCAACCATAAGGAAACAGATTCAAAGCTCTCTTAACCTTATGTGATGACTAGGTTTGTGATCAGCTGTCCCCTAAAAATAAGAATAGGAAAACCCCTAGAGAAGTCTAGATTGTTCTATATCCTATATAAGAACTACTAAGACTATTGTAAACATTATTGAGAAATAAGATCATTTTACCAAAGTATTGAAATATCCTTCATAGTATCAGAGCCATTGTAACCTTAACAGGTGTTTCAATGGCCGATTCCTATCCTTTACCAGACAATATCCATGTTTCAAGCACTGTCACAATCAAGCTTACCAACACAAACTACCTCCTTTGGAAGACGCAATTTGAATCTCTGCTCTCTTGTCAGAAGCTTATCGGCTTTGTGAATGGTGCCGTCACAGCATTGCCACGTTTCATCACCACTCGTACTGGTGACACC
>NC_025693.1:7521961-7527734 GCF_000633955.1 Camelina sativa
ATAAGTGAACTTATCAGTTAAAGTTCGAAGTATCTTCTCAACTATCTTCGAATCTGGCATGTCTTCACCATTGCTTCTCATCTTGTTTGAAACTGACATTACTCTCTCAAAGTAATCATCAATTTTCTCATCATTCTTCATTGTGAGAACCTCAAAGTCTCTTCTCAGGGTTTGAAGAACAGATCGCTTCACCCTTTCATTTCCTCCAAACTTTCTCTTCATCGAATCCCAAATGATCTTAGATGTTTTACGATCCAAGATCTGCTCAAACACAACCCGATCAAGTGCCTAGAACAGGTAATGCTTCACTTGATGGTCTTTCATCTTGAGCTCCTCGACCTGCTTCTGCTGCGCTGCAGTCGCTTCGATTCCCTCTGGTAGCTCACTGTACCCTTCTTCTACCATACTCCACAATACCTTAGCACGCAAGAGATTCTCCATCAGCTCACTCCAATGATCGTAATGACCATCAAAATGAGGAATTTTGGTGAGTGTTTTGTCGTCGCTCATTTTCTCTCTCTCTCTTAGATCACTTTGTTCGCAAGCTCTGATACCAAATGTAAGATACTAGTTTCAAAGACTTGCAAATTGCATCAGAATGATCTGGTTCTCATTAGCTCTAATGCGGTTTATAAAGATACAAAGAAAATTGAAACAGAACCTAAAAGATAGGACACGATGCAACTAGCTCAACTAGTTCCACTTACAACGGGAATATAGCAAAACAACTTTGACACATTCTAACCAGAAGAATAGGTCTCTTATTGACTTAAACTTACTCAACACCTTCCCATGCTACAAATGCCTCCGAGAAATATTTAAGATTCGACAAACTTTGACCAAGTGCTCTGGATAACGTAAGATACCAAAGGTTAAGAAAACATGATTATTTCTTTTATGTCAAGAAAACAAAAGAGCAATTACCATAATTACTTACACGCCGCCATATTTGATGCAACTAATGACAGCGAAGATGATACCACCTTTAGAGCCATGGTTCATAACCAGCCGACTTCCGTACCAAGTTAGGATTCCCCAAATAGTATAAGTGACACCATTGCTCCCAATGGCAATTCCTTTAGCTAGCCCTTGTCTCAACCCTAGCTTCACCGGCCCTTTAAGTGCAGTTGAGAACTTTCCTATCATTTTGTTCTCACTACCAAATGCATAGACAGTTCGAACTGATGATATGGCCTGCTCAGCTATAGAACCAGCCTCATTGTACTGCTCGCGTATTTTCCTTGAGATGTTGACGAGGGCTCGTCCATACATTAGTCCCGGGACTATAAGAAGAATGATGAACGGAAAGCCTACGATTGTGAGTCTCCACAGCAAGATAAAGCTTACTATATAGCTTGCGACAATGCCGAAACGAAAGAAACAGTTTCATGAAATATGTTTCTTAGTATAATTGTTGTTCTTTTTTACGTACTTGTAAAAACTTTTGCATTTCAATAGAATAACCTTTATGATAAAAAGAAAAAAAAAATCTAAAATTGATTTTCTTAACTGCAACATCAGTAAATGAGTTTTGCCAAATCTAACATGGCTTCCATATGTACAAATTTTTAATATTTTTTAACTGAATCCTAGAATAGTTATATCTGGTGACCAAAAAGAAAAAGAAAAAAAGAAGAGTTAAATATTCTGGTTATGTTAATCGTTTTTATAGTAGTATATTATCTTCACGTATGCATACAATTATTAAAGACCAATTTGAACATTAAAAACAAATATCTTTTAAAAAAAATCATACATGTTACGTTAGCTGTCTTTACGTGATATCTTCAGGAACAGTGCTGACGAGTACAACTAAATAATAGATTATTGCACCGTAGTAATAACCCACCTGGCTTTTACGATCCATCTCTGTCATATTCACAAATCACCCACTAAACCGTTTGTGACACCCAACTCTTACGATAACACACTTATATCAAACAAATGAGACTATATCCCATGACTACCACCACAACGACAAGCATAATACAACGTGTTATTTGTTAACACACACCATCCCCGTGCATATTGGATCCCTCATGCCTAAACACTTCGCATCCGTCGGTTTGCCAGCTATTTTGATCCGCATTCCTCATTCATAATCACCACACAACTACAAGGATCTTTTTTTGCAGGTTTTTCTGTGGCTCACTCGCATTTTTGTTCACAAAACATGCATTTCGCGAATCACGCAACCCAACATTAAAATACTTATATTTAATTTAAGTTCTATCTCTAAAATACTAATTCTTTTTGTTTTCTTTATACTTTTTATATAAAAAAAAATTAATTATACAGTTATAAATATTAATACATTCAACAAACAAATCGGTTATATATGATACCTTCCGTTTTTTTAGTTGTGGTTTTAGAGTATTTTTTTTTATAATAGTGTAGTTTTAAATTTCTAATACATATATTAATTTGGTAAAAATATCCATTTTCTTTCATCTGTTTTAATATATTAATCAAAAAAATTAGAAAATATATTTAAAAAATGTAAAATAAAAAATTTAGTTATTTCATTAATCAGTGTGAAAAAATCTTAAACGAAATTTAACACGGAAAGAAGTATTTAACTAATTACCGATACTTGGCTAATCCCTAGACTAAAAAATTAACATAACAGTACTGTACTTGAATGCGAAAAAGAGACCAACTTGTCCTCATTTTAATCAGCCGGTTATGAATTAACTGTTTAGAACTAGCAACTACGTGAATCTGGTTCAACAACAATTGTGGTCAGCATCGGCTTAAGTTAACTGGTCAATGATAACGTATATCGTAGTAATAAAATCCAAGATTTAATCCACTAAACCCAACCAAAATCCCAAGAATGAGTTAACGTCGACTTGGCGTTTCTCCAATTAAATTAATCGACTTTGGTATAATAATTAAATCAAACTGAACCAATAATTAAATAACACCAAATAAATGAGTTGGGTAGGGTTAAGAAAATCCAAATTCAACTTCACGATAATGTAACCACTGTAATAACCGGGCAAGGATTCAGATGTCTGGTTCAACAAACAATTCCAACTCACAGTAATCACAACACCATAACCCAATAATTGTGGCAAGGTTATTATGTTACGGTTTGTGAACTTAAATAAACAATTATTATTATCTCTGCAAGAAACCAGGATCGAAAAATGTGTATTAAATGGTATTTTCAAATGGTATTTTCGAGTTTGAGAGGTGTTTCTAAATGACTAAATCCAACTATAGTTATCCAAAAGGATTTATTTATTAAAATTGATTACCATGCAGAGATAATAAATAAGAGCATTATATAATTTAAAATTGAGGAAAGTTTGACTAAATACATTTAACTTTTATATAGGGAAACCCTTACAACAAGGACGAAAAAAAAAAAGTGAAAATTAGAAAGCCTCTGGTTGCTTCCTCAAAACCTGCTTTACGGGTCCAACTCAACCAAATTCCTATTCTGTGGAAAAAGATAGCATGGAGAGGTAGGAGTTTATTGAATCAAATGGTTAGACAATGAGAATGTTTTGTTTGTGTGGCTAGGATGCTTACATGCATGGAGAAAATTCTAATGCCTTGGCCGTTAGAATGGAATACTCAGCAAGACCAACAGGGGTCCTCCTCCGTAAGGTCCTCCTCAAGTACCCCTTAATCACTCCAACTGTTAGATAATGTCCTAAGTTGAGCCCAACAACAATCCAAGACAAGGCCCATTCCAAGTTGTGCCCAACTACTCAACCACAGAAGAAGACAAATCCTTCAAAACTTTCAGATGGAGCTGCAACCATAAGGAAACAGATTCAAAGCTCTCTTAACCTTATGTGATGACTAGGTTTGTGATCAGCTGTCCCCTAAAAATAAGAATAGGAAAACCCCTAGAGAAGTCTAGATTGTTCTATATCCTATATAAGAACTACTAAGACTATTGTAAACATTATTGAGAAATAAGATCATTTTACCAAAGTATTGAAATATCCTTCATAGTATCAGAGCCATTGTAACCTTAACAGGTGTTTCAATGGCCGATTCCTATCCTTTACCAGACAATATCCATGTTTCAAGCACTGTCACAATCAAGCTTACCAACACAAACTACCTCCTTTGGAAGACGCAATTTGAATCTCTGCTCTCTTGTCAGAAGCTTATCGGCTTTGTGAATGGTGCCGTCACAGCATTGCCACGTTTCATCACCACTCGTACTGGTGACACCACCACGAAAGCTCCCAACTCTCGCTTTGAAGCTTGGTTCTGCACAGACCAATTGGTTCGTTCGTGGCTCTTTGGCACTCTTTCTGAAGAGGTACTCGGGTATGTTCACACTCTCCCTACCTCTAGAGAAATCTGGCTCGCTCTAGCTGAGAACTTTAACAAGAGTAGCATTACTAGGGCGTTCTCAATATGTCGCACTCTGTGGGTATTAGAGAAGAAAGATAAGACCTTTGCTGCTTACTGTCGTGGGTTTATCTTGATCTGTGATGCTCTGAGCTCCATTGGCAAACCTATTGACGAGTCTATGAAGATTTTCCAGTTTATGAATGGGTTAGGTCGTGACTATGATCCTATCACCACAGTGATTCAAAGCTCTCTTGGTAAGCTAGCTCCTCCGACTTTCTCCGAGGTGGTCTCTGAAGTTGACAGCTTTGACTCCAAACTCCGCTCCTACGAAACCTCTGATTCCATCTCTCCATATGTTGTGTTTCACACTCAATGGAGGTTTCAACAGAGGTGGTTACTGTGGTCGTGCCAGAGGTCAGAACAATGGCCGTGGAGGATACTCAACTCGAGGACGAGGGTTCTCTCAACATCAAATCTCGCAACACAACTCAGGAGAGCGTCCCACTTGCCAACTCTGCGGAAAGGTTGGACACACAGCAGACCGATGCTACAACCAGTTCAATAACAATTACCAAGGTGGAGACTTAGCTCAGGCTTTTAACACCCTCCATGTGTCTGATGCTACTGGCAAGGAATGGGTCACAGACTCTGGTGCAACTGCTCATATAACTTCCTCTCCTGGTAACCTGACGCATGTCACCTCTTACGAAGGTAATGATGCTATCTTGGTGGGTGATGGGGCCGTTCTCCCGATCACTCATGTCGGCTCTACCTCCATCTCTGCATCTACAGGTACAATTTCTTTAAATGAGGTTCTTGTCTGCCCTGAAATACAAAATTCACTTCTTTCAGTCTCAAGACTTTGTGATGATTACCCATGTGGTGTATATTTTGATTCAACTATGTCTATGTGATTGACATAAAAAATCAGAAAGTGGTGCTAAAGGGTCCGTGTAATAAAGGGCTATATGTGTTGAGAAACCTGGAGTTTGAAGCCTACTTCTCTAATCGGCAATGTGCAGCATCAGAAGCAGTTCACTACAAGAAAACAGGCAATTTACGACTACGATTGGCGACTAAACCTGTAGTCGCCAAATTTAGGGACTATATAACGACTGTTTAACTACTACGTTACAACTGCTAAAATTTAGTCGCAAGTTAGTCGTTTTTTGCCGACTGAAATGTGTAGTTGGTTCAGTAGTCGTTAATTAGCGACAACTTTACGACTGAAAGACAAGAAAGTAATTTTGTCAGCAAACAATAGCTAATTTGGCGACTAAATGGTGACAACTGCGGCGAGTCGTTAATTTGGCTACTAAAATACGACTACTTTTGTTAGTCGGCCATTTGGCGACTGTTAAGCGACTATTGAGGTGAGTCGCAAACATGTCGGCCAAAAAGAAACACGTTTTATTCGTTTGTGGGGGTTGGTAAGCTTTGTCTTGTTGCG
>NC_025693.1:7528314-7532516 GCF_000633955.1 Camelina sativa
GAAGAGTTCAGCACCGGGGTAGAGGAGTTCATGGCTTTTGCAAATAGTCAGAGTTTAGCACAAAATAATGGTGGTAAGTTTCACTACCCTTGTGATAAGTGCAAAAACGGTAGGCGTCTTCCGGGGGGTACAATTTGGAATCATATTTTTTGCTATGGGTTTATGCCAGATTATTATGTTTGGTATAAACATGGGGAAGAAATTAATATGGGCATAAGCAAATCAGCTAGTCAATTCTCATCCTATGGTAACAAGAGCTAAAGATGTAATTCACAAACCAAATCTGAGATATGCTCTTCTAACCTCTAGATACGCGACTGAAGAACCTAAAGATCTAGAAGCTGCAATGGCACATCCAGGGTGGAACCTAGCTGTAATGGATGAAGTAGGGAGAATCAACATGCTGCACACATGGGACTTGGTTGAACCAACAGAAGACATGAACTTGCTGCACTCAAAATGGGTTTTCAAAACCAAATTAAAGCCTGATGGAACTGTAGACAAACTAAAAGAAAGACTTGTTGCCAATGGATTTGAGCAAGAAGAAGGTGTAGATTACCTTGAGACATACAGTCATGTGGTTAGAACAGCGACTATCAGGCTGGTCTTAGAGGTAGCTACGGCTAAATGATGGTCTTTTATGCCCTGCAAAATCATCAATAGAAGAAACAAGCGCTCTACGATAATCTCGTGGCTTGGTTAACTGCAAAACAGTTTTTGTTCCTTTGAAAGTCTTATTGATGATAGGAGAAGGTTTGGGTGAAGAAGATGTGTACCTTGGCCTTACTTGTGGACTATGGAGTGTAGATTGGTGAGATTACAGCTTTACAACTGGTCTAGGACTTGCAGCTAAGGAATCAACTCGAGAATCTTTGGTTTTAGACAAGTCTGGACGTTCTCGTGGAGGTGTGTCGATTGATGCAAAACCTACATCGATCAATGCTGAGCCTGCAACTCGTGTTTCTTCAACGATTCTGCAACTTTCTTCAGGAATCTGTGTTTCCATTACAAAAACATCATCTACCAGCGACTTGTCATGGATCAGAACCTCATCATGGTCTCTAGTACTGATTAGATGATCTCCACTCCAATCTTCAAGCTTAACAGCTTGCTTGCTCATTTTCTAAACAGGCTCCAACTCTTTGACATACCTAGCAGTAATGTCTCCATGAAGCTTTATGAGCGGATCATCATTAGAAACAATTTCCACAGAAAATGTCTGACCATCAATAGTGGGAGCTCTTCTCAGCTTGTCCATCTCAAAGTTCATGACCAAATCATCCACATTCAAAGCTATCTGTCCCTTCTTCACATCTATGATAGCACCAGCTGTAGCCAAGAATGAGCGTACTAAGATGAGAGGATCACTAGGCTCTTTGTCATATTCCAGCACCACAAAGTCAGTGGGAATCATGCAATCTCCAATCTTAATCGGAACATCTTCTAAGACACCTTCAGGAATCCTTATGGATCGATCATGTAAGATAAGAGAGATCCTAGTCGGCTTGAAATCTGTCATCCCAAGTCTCACAGCAACAGAATATGGCATTAAATTGATACTAGAGCCAAGATCGCAAAGAGAGTGACGAAACCTTCTTGTGCAGATCGAGCAATCTAACACAAAACTTCCAGGATCTGGTAACTTCTCTGCAATCCTACTCTGAATCACTGCACTCACTTTCTCAGATACAACCACTATCTCTTTCCTCTCTTTCTTCCTTTGAGCAGGCTAGTTCAACAGAATTGCACTGACATCCTTGGTAAGCAAAGCTCCTTCCCCAGGGCTCAAACCATTAGTGACCATCCTCTTCACATATCGCTTAATATTATGAGAAAACTTGACTGCATCAATCAAAGGCATCTCTATCATCACCTTATCCATAATAGCTTTGCATCTAGCTTCTTCAATCTCCTGCTTGGACCTCCTAGGCTTAGGAAAAGGAACCTTAGGTTTGTAAGCTTGCTCTGAATCAGATGGTGCAACTCGGAGAGAATCATGAGCTGTTTGTGGGGAGTGTCGATCGATGCTGATGTTGTGTCGATTGACGCTTGATTGAGTTTGCATCGATCGATGCTCTTGTGTAGTGTCGATCGATGCTGGCTCAACTAATGTATCTTCGTCTCCTTGTTTCACCAAAATCATATTACAAGCATGCTTGGGGTTTGACTCTATTCTTCTAGAAAGAAATTCCTCTTGTCTTTTAACAGACCCAGCAGTCTGAATCACTTGATTCTCCAGCTTCTTAACATGTGTGATAACAGGATTTTCACCCAGGGTATCAATTCCCTATGCAGTTGTAGTACAAAGGGTTATCAATCCAAATGGTTGTTATGCTAGCAGATAGGATGCAATCAGAAGCAAGAAAGTCAAGCCAAGCAATAAAAGGGGTTTTGTCTAACAATCCTAAAATAATAAAAGAAAAGAATATAAACAAGACACCACACGACCTAAGCACTCGATGCAAGCATTCGAGTACAGGATCGGGTGGGGTGATTGAGTAAGCAAGATGAGTATGAACAGCTTGAAGGGTTACTCAAAGCAAGTGATCCTGTACCTGTTCGGGTAATGGATCGAGTAAGGAATGAAAATGCAAACAATTAAAATACGAAAGCTTCTAAGGATGGGGTAATCGACTTCTAAGTGTTCCTGACCGATACAGATGTCTTACATGCCTCAAGCAAATAATTCGTAGTTAATGAATCTCTAAAACCTTGTTAAAACACTCTCGTGAAAGAAACAATCAACCTTGATCACTCCCCTACCCAACTCTCGTTGGAGAAACATGACCAAGCAGGCAATATGAACTGACTAATTATTGTCAATAAACCCCTTACTCATCTAATCTCTTAGGCTAGGTAGGTAAATCTCTAGCATCGATTGATTCAAGCATTTCATCTACACCTCTTGGTGGTAAAACACCTAAGATCTAATCTCACCCTCTCGGTATATTGATAGCATTAAGAACACCAATCTAGAAGGGAATTTATAACACATAAACAATCAATCTAAGACATCCTAATCGATCAAGAACACAAAATCATCTATCCCATCCTTAGAAACTTTACTTCACTACTCGGAAATCATTGCAGAAAACATAGAAAAACAGATAAACAAAGATTGCATTGAATTAAAAGATAGAGTAGAGAATAAAGAGTACAAAGTAGAAATCTAAAGAGATAACAAAAGATGTAAAATAAATCCTAACAAAAGTGGAAAATTTTTTGAGTCGCTCTAGATCTCTCTCATAAGCTCTCGCTCTCTGGTTTGAGGGTCTGCGACATGCTAGGGCGAGAGGAAAAAGAGGGGGGTTTATATATGGAAACCCCTTTGACCTAGCTTCCCAGTCCTGCTCGAGGGTCTACTCGATGGGGTGCACGAGGATGAGGTCGGGTTACTCCTCGGGTAGATCTTCGGGTTGTTCTTCCTGCTCTTGGATCCTCCTCGATCGGGTTGGGGTTCAGACTGTTCTTCCTGCTCGATGGCTCCTTTGGGTACATGCTCGGATTTGTCCTTGTTTCTCCCTATTTTAGGCTCTAAAGCACTTGTTTTCATCCAAAGTATGCAAATGCAAGAATGCAACACCCTAAATGGCCTAAATGCAAAATCCTACAGTTAATGACCTAAAAATGCTAAGGTAAGGGTATAAACAATGCAAAATATGGACAAAAAAAGATGATTAAAACATGTAAATTAGAGAGTTATCTGACCTCCAAACTTAAATCTTGCTAGTCCTCTAGCAAGGAAGTAGGAGGATGAGTTAAAAAATGGAGACTCATAACCTTTATGTGCTAAGCGAAGGATTCAAGCTATAGTCCTTAAAGATAGTTTAATGGTGCTAAGATCAATCAACATACTTACAAATATTTTCTTATGCTTATTACCATGCATCGATCTAGTTCAACCTCCAACTAAAAGTAAAGACTTGCAATTCCAAAGAACATCTCTTTCACATTCATTTAAGTGTTTGGCGAATTCTTGCAAATGGAAGGTGTATCAAGCTCAATCGGTTTCAAGGGTAAGGCTTTTTGGTAAGGTGGTTTCAAACAAATTCTTTGGGTGGTTTTCTCTCAAAAGAAGGAATGCTAGACAATTGTGAAAACTATCTAAGATTGAGAACAATTTGGGCATACAAAGCTTAACTATTGATAATCTACCCTTTTCTCATTCATCTTTTTTTTAATCAAACCCCCTAGAATAAAAC
>NC_025693.1:7532595-7546027 GCF_000633955.1 Camelina sativa
TTTTTTTTTTTTTTTTTTTTTTTATCAAACCCACTAGAATAAAACTACGCACAACCTTGATTTTAACTCTTTTTGTTTGTAATCCTTAAGGTCTAAACTTTAAACATCTAGCTCTCCTTTTTTTTTCTTTTTCTTTGCTAAACTCCTAATATGTATATATGTTTTTTTCTTTCTTTCAATCTAGGAGACTAGCAAGATCTTTTTCTCTTTTTTTTTTTTTTTTACTTAGAGCTAATTGAACTGAACCTTAGGGACTTTTTTTTTTCTCAACCCAACCCCAAATAAACATGCTAACCACCTATCTTTCAAAACCGATTCTATTAGCTAGTCCAAATGATTCTAACTTAGCAAAATCAAGAGTCAGTTCTTTGTCGTTCTCAACACTCTCAAGGTTTCACAACCTATAGCACAATGAAAAGGCCTCACTCAACAATTCACAACGAGGTTTGAAAGAAAGGTTTGGGTAGGAAAAACAAATCGGGTTAAACGAAAAGATTGGTAAAAATGGAGTGCTAACCCGAGTTTAGAGTTACCATGAGCAAGTATTCAAATTTCATAGGCAAGACAATTTAAGTTCAGATTAAGTCAAATAATATAGAGATGATTCAATGTTTAAGCAAGTGGAGGAAGCATTCAAAAGACACAAGGTTCTGAACTAAGATTTTTCATTTTTTTCCAAAGATTGATCTAGCAACAATGAACTGTGATTAAGGGCTATAGCTTCGATCCTAAGGTTTGACTTTCAACAAGGTAGTTTTAATCATTGTCCCCTAAAATGCATATGCAACAATCCTATATGAAGCAATCTAGACTCAATCCTAATATGTAAATGCAACTACATGAACACTCTTTTTTTTTTTTTCAAATTTTTGTTGGGTTTTTTCAATGCACATAGATGCAAACTCAAATGAATAAAACTAGAATGCAAAAATTTGAAATAGGAAAATAAGAAAATAAAACACAATGTTATATACATTCTAGGACCCTCTCCCAAACTTAAATTACACAGCCTCTGTGTAAATAAAAGTCTGAAAAAGAGTCCAAGAATCACACAAAATGAAATGAAACTAAATGCAATGTTATTTACAAAGGTTGGCTGAATGTGGTACCTCATGGGTTGGTGAAGAAGGAGGTTGTAGCAGCCTCCATACTCGCCAACGTGTAGCCAGGGTCGCACCAGCTTCAGCAGGTGCTGGGATTCGCTCATCAGAGAGCTCGGTGATATGCACGGACAACTTGCTCAGACAAGCATCCGAGGGGTTGATCGGGTACGGCATTGCGTAGCTCATCGGGTAGGGCATCAGATAGTACGATGGGTATGGTGGGAGAGGTCCGGAGTGATCACCCATTAAGCCACTCGCAGGGTACATTGAATACGGCATCAGATAGGTCGGTGAGAATGGACCCGAGTACTCACCTGAATGTGTGCTCAATGGGTGCATCGGATAAGGCATCGTGTACACCATTGGGTTAAGCATCAGATAGGCATCTAAGTGGCTTCTCCGCGGTCTGTCGGGTCTGGTGACATCCTCCTCTGGTTGGGACTCGTAAGACGATGCTCTATGAGGCTCTAGAGGTGTCAGTCCTCGAATTCCTCCTAGCGGTCCGCTCCTCCCCATCCATGTTGGTGCATATGCCGAGGTGGGAGCTGAGGCACAGCTTGCCTTGTCTTGCAGCTCCTTGATCTGACCTCCCATCGCCTTCACTGATCCGCTAAGATCCTTCACCTTCCTAACCAGAAACTTGTTCATCCTCTTCAGCCATCCGATCCTCTTGTGAGCTTCTCTCACCCCAATATGTTGCTTTTGTGAGCAGACATACTCCTCAAAGTCGTAATCTTCCGAGTTGTCTCCCTGTGCTTGCCCAGTCGGCTCTCTCTCTTCTGCCTCGGATTCCCCCTCCGAGTTGTATAGCTCCTCCTGAGGTGGTGTAAAGTCGATGTTGTCCCCCAACCAGACCTTGGTGCACACGACATTGGGCAGGATAATTTGGGCGGCTCCGGCAGTTGCATGGACAAAATTGAAGAGCATCATGTCGTTTGGCCTCTCATAGGCCAAGAATCTTGCCAGCACGAGGTAGTCGATGTCCAGCCATCTCGGGTCATGTACTACTCCTTTCAAAGGCACATCGCAAGCCACCAAAATTGGTGTAACCAGTCCTCCTATGGAGATCTCTCCAGCTCCCTCTCTTCTCTCAGTTTTCATCGCCCATGACTTGAGGTAAAGGAACTGATCGAGCAGCACAAAGACCATGCTAGTATCCGCAACATCTCCAACTAGCGGTGTACCATCCCCTACATTGTCTAAAACTCCACACAAGGTAACGTCTAGCAGCTGGAGCTCATGATCATTCACATTCCCAGTCTCGTTTCTAGCAAAAAGAGTGCAGGCGAGGGACTTGTGAAAATACCTCAAAACAGGGCTCCTTGTTTGAGCAGACTTTGAGCTAGTAGACTTGTAGGAGAGCTTGTCGCCTATTGTCAGCCAAAGGGACTTCATCTCCTCCTTGCTCACCTCCATGCCTTCTCCACTCCCAGCCTTGAAACCATACAACTTCTCCATCTCCTTCAACGTTAGCCGGTACTCCTTGTTTCGCACGGAGAATGTGATGAACCCAATACCCCCATCGGGTAGTAGGGTCGGATGATCTTCAAAATAGTGTAACTGCAGCGTAGAGAGAAAGTGAACCGTCTCCTCCTCATAAGCCTCGAGGTTGGCTCGCCTCATCTGGCCCATGTGGCACATGTCGAATAGGAACTAGACATCTCTAGCGATGTCCAACTGCTTCATCGTTTCTCGGTGAGGATAGCGGGTACCAACAAAACTCATCTTGTGGAAAATCTTGAAGAGCTTGGCCAGAGGCTCCACCTCTTTCTGCTTAAGCCTCCGCAAAGCCAGGCATGTGTGTTCTCTGTGCTCCTCCTCTCGCTCACGGTTCTCCTCCTCTGTGTCTTGATCCTCTTCCTCAGCTGCTCTCTCAGCTACCTTCTCAGCCTTTTCAGAGGCTGGTCTCTTCCCTCTTGCAACAACAGCTCTGCTCCTCAACCGTGACGTTTGGATCTCCTCCGGCTCTCCTCCTCCAACATCAGAATAGACCTCCATAGGGTCGCTAATAGTTCTCTCGGACGTAGACATGTCCCTACGTCGAGGAGATCGGCAAACAGCACTCTCCACCGGGATTGGTGAGCAAACTCGGAGGTCTGCACGATCGGTTGCTCGAGCACAGGATCGAGTGAGGGATCGGGTTGAGCATCGGGTTGGAGATGCGAAACGTCCAGCCAGCGGTTCGGAATGCGGAATGTCTCCTCTTCCTTGAGATTCGCGAGGTTCCACAGCGTCACCTCCGGTTCTAGAAGCCGCGGAGGTTGATTTGCTTCCCTTCTTTTGGTAGGTTTTCATCTTTGGAGCCATTATCGAATCCTTGAAAGTAAACACAGAGACTAAGCCGAGATCAATAGGGTTAGTCCACAAAGATTGAAAAACTCGACTTCTAGGTAGAGAAAAAAAGTTTGGAAGATAAAGAGTTTTAGGGTTTTGAGGAAACTTATGAGGTTGTGAGGTCGAGTCTCCTTACATAGAGAGGGTTGTCTTCTTGGGCTTCTCCGAGAGTGGGCTAGGGTTTATGGAATTTGGACTCCACTCGCAACCCGAGTAGAAACACGATCAGGCACGTCGGGTACGGATTCGGGTAGAGCCTCAGGTTCCCCAAAATTTTGTTTATTCACTTTTCTCTTTTTTTTTTTTTTATAAATGTAAATATGCAAAAGTAGAAAATAAGATAAAATAAATAAATAAGAATTTAAAATAAAATAAAGGATATCTTTGGGACTTTCTCCCAAGTGAGCTTGTTTTAAGTCATTAAGCTTGACTCTTCATGCTCTTTAAACATGGGATTTATGAGGGAAAGGTTTTGAAATCATTTCCACTGTAGCAGGCTGATTCAATGGATTTTTCAAGTCTTGTCCAGGTTTCACAGCAAGTGTAGTGTTGACTTCTTCAAGATGCGTTACTTTTCTCTGCTTTGTCTTAGTGGAAAAAACTTGACCATCAATGGTTGGGCTTTTAATTCATTTCTTGACATCAAACTCCATCTTGAAATGCTCCCCATGCTCAATTCTGATCTTGTCTTGTTTCACCTCAATCATTGATCCTACTGTTGCCAAGAATGGTCTCACTAGGATCAGTGGGTCGTCTGGTTCCTTATCCATATCAAAGATCATAAAATCAGTAGGGACTTCCACTCTTCCAATCCTGAGAGACAAATTTTCCAGGATCCCAATCGGATGTCTGATTGTTCTATCAGCTAAAACCAAATACAGACTACTCGGTTTAAAACTGTTGAAATCCATCTTGTTGGCAACTGACAGTGGCATGATGCTGACTGAAGCTCCCAGATAGCACAAGCAATTTTTAAAATCCGAAGTCCTATCGAGCATGGCAAAGTAAAAGAGCCAGGATCCTCCAATTTCTCCTTGATTCGCAGCTCAGGATATAAGCACACTCCACTCCTGAGAATTTCATACCCAATCTCCTTGACAACTTCCTTCACCTCAATATCCAGCTGAGCTGCCTCCTTGGTGATTTCCTCTTGAAGTTCGTGTGGTGGTAAGAGCTTAGGAGGTGGAGCTTTTCGCTTGGCCATATGCTCTGCAAGCGCCTCTAACTGGATGTCAAGAGCAGCATTGAACCTTTCCTCTAGTTCCCCTTCTGATGTTACAGGCAGTTGAGGTTGATCTGTAATCTGAACATCTACTCGATGTATCATCCAATTACCATCATCGGGTGTATCATCGGGTTCTGCCTCCGGTGGTTCTTTGGTTTGTGATTCTCGAACCATTGCTCGATCATCAACTCAATCAGCCTCATCGGGTAGAGGCTCGGGTTCATACTCGGATATGTAGTACTTGGCCTCATTTATCCCATAGTGATCCATATCCTCCCCATCTTTAACATCACTGTCCTCAGTGAGGTAATCCTCATAATCATCATCAAGGAAAATGACTTGGACAGTGGCATAATCCTTTGGGTTCTGAACAGCTTTACCTAGAAGCTGGTTGATCTTTGGAGCTGGTTGGTGGTTGTGGTGGCCCTCTAGGTACCTCAGCTTACTGTTGAGCGAATCATACTTTGCAGTCAAGTCATTGTATCCAGAATCGATCTTGTTGCTCATCTCCGCAAACCGTTTTGCGGTGTCCATAGCAGTTGATGCCTGATTTTGAATCATCTGCTGAATTAGGTCGTGTAGGTCAGCTTTTTGGGATTGGTTCTGCAGTCCTTGTTGTTGTTGGAATCCAGGTGGTGCAATGGGTTGGTGGTAATTGCCAGAGTACTGCTGCTTAGGAGCATAACCTTGATTGTATTGGACAAAAGGCTTTTGCTGGACCTGGTTCCCTTGAAATGCTGATGGGTAGATTTGGTCTTGAGGATTAACGACATTCGGGTTAGGGTATGACAGATTCAGATTCTGCTTGTAGTTGTTGTACCCCTTGTTGTAACCTCTTTGGTTGTTGATGTAATTCACATCCTCTAGCTGAACAGTCTCCCCATCTTGTTGTAAAAACTGCTCCTCCTCTGAGATTGCATGAACATGTTGCTGCTGGTTGAGGAGCCTATCTAGCTTGTCATTGAGGGCTTTCATGTCCCTCTTGTACTTGGCATCTTCCTCTTCAGTAGATCGCACAGTGCAATCGTACTCCTCATTATAATGTCCATCAGATTGAGCCAAATTCTCCATTAGATCCCAACCTTCATCGACTTCCTTGTTAAGGAAGTTTCCATTGCTTGCGATGTCCAGCAACATCCGTATCTTAGGGACCACTCCTCTGTAAAGTGTACTTAGCAATGAAGCATTGTTGAAGCCATGATGAGGGCATCTTGTAGTGTATCCCTTGAAACATTCACAAGCTTCACTGAACGTCTCATTGTTTTCTGAACAAAGCCGGAGATGTCATTTCGCAGCCTTGCAGTTCTGGAGTTGGAGAATAACTTGGCTAGAAACGCCTTCTTGCACACTTCCCAAGTGGTGATGGACTCTTTGGGGAGTGATTTCTCCCAGATATGTGCCTTGTCTCCCAAAGAAAATGGGAACAACCGGAGTTTGAATCCATCCTCACTAACTCCATTTATCTTGGTGAGGCTACAGAGCCTATCAAACTCATCCAGATGGTCCAATGGGTCCTCCATTGGCAATCCATGAAACTTGTTGCTTTGTATTATCTGGATGAGACTACTCTTTATCTCAAAATTGTTGTTATGGACAGCAGGTGGCACAATGCCATTCCTTTGAGTATGAGTAGATGAAGCATCCCCTGCTCCTATGTTGGTCCTTGCTTGAGGAGCTGGTGGACCGTTCATTGTCTCCTCAATTGTTGCTGGTTGCGGTTGTTGAACTTGTTATGGATGGAGTAACCTTGGTCTGTCGATGTTGTCGATGAAAGGACTCAAGTGTTGGCTACCCTTGGATCGTGTTTGCATGCACAAGCACGTGACCAAGTGAGTACACGAAGGTCAACCCGATCCAGGTGATCGAGTGACAGGTCGGGTGGGTGCTCGGGTTGTACCTGAAATGCAAAACAAACAAACACGAAAGCAAAAAAGTCAGATGNCTCTGTAAAGTGTACTTAGCAATGAAGCATTGTTGAAGCCATGATGAGGGCATCTTGTAGTGTATCCCTTGAAACATTCACAAGCTTCACTGAACGTCTCATTGTTTTCTGAACAAAGCCGGAGATGTCATTTCGCAGCCTTGCAGTTCTGGAGTTGGAGAATAACTTGGCTAGAAACGCCTTCTTGCACACTTCCCAAGTGGTGATGGACTCTTTGGGGAGTGATTTCTCCCAGATATGTGCCTTGTCTCCCAAAGAAAATGGGAACAACCGGAGTTTGAATCCATCCTCACTAACTCCATTTATCTTGGTGAGGCTACAGAGCCTATCAAACTCATCCAGATGGTCCAATGGGTCCTCCATTGGCAATCCATGAAACTTGTTGCTTTGTATTATCTGGATGAGACTACTCTTTATCTCAAAATTGTTGTTATGGACAGCAGGTGGCACAATGCCATTCCTTTGAGTATGAGTAGATGAAGCATCCCCTGCTCCTATGTTGGTCCTTGCTTGAGGAGCTGGTGGACCGTTCATTGTCTCCTCAATTGTTGCTGGTTGCGGTTGTTGAACTTGTTATGGATGGAGTAACCTTGGTCTGTCGATGTTGTCGATGAAAGGACTCAAGTGTTGGCTACCCTTGGATCGTGTTTGCATGCACAAGCACGTGACCAAGTGAGTACACGAAGGTCAACCCGATCCAGGTGATCGAGTGACAGGTCGGGTGGGTGCTCGGGTTGTACCTGAAATGCAAAACAAACAAACACGAAAGCAAAAAAGTCAGATGCCGAACCAATGTAGATAAGAGAACTTGATCTAGCAAGTGCTGAAATCATAAACGTAGCAAATTAAATTCAACCAAATGGCAAGAACGCCAAATTGATAACAGGATTTTCACCCAGGATATCAATTCCCTATGCAGTTGTAGTACAAAGGGTTATCAATCCAAATGGTTGTTATGCTAGCAGATATGATACAATCAGAAGCAAGCAAGTCAAGCCAAGCAATAAAGGGGATTTTGTCTAACAATCCTAAAATAATAAAAGAAAAGAATATAAACAAGAAACCACACGACCTAACCACTCGATNTAACTTGGCTAGAAACGCCTTCTTGCACACTTCCCAAGTGGTGATGGACTCTTTGGGGAGTGATTTCTCCCAGATATGTGCCTTGTCTCCCAAAGAAAATGGGAACAACCGGAGTTTGAATCCATCCTCACTAACTCCATTTATCTTGGTGAGGCTACAGAGCCTATCAAACTCATCCAGATGGTCCAATGGGTCCTCCATTGGCAATCCATGAAACTTGTTGCTTTGTATTATCTGGATGAGACTACTCTTTATCTCAAAATTGTTGTTATGGACAGCAGGTGGCACAATGCCATTCCTTTGAGTATGAGTAGATGAAGCATCCCCTGCTCCTATGTTGGTCCTTGCTTGAGGAGCTGGTGGACCGTTCATTGTCTCCTCAATTGTTGCTGGTTGCGGTTGTTGAACTTGTTATGGATGGAGTAACCTTGGTCTGTCGATGTTGTCGATGAAAGGACTCAAGTGTTGGCTACCCTTGGATCGTGTTTGCATGCACAAGCACGTGACCAAGTGAGTACACGAAGGTCAACCCGATCCAGGTGATCGAGTGACAGGTCGGGTGGGTGCTCGGGTTGTACCTGAAATGCAAAACAAACAAACACGAAAGCAAAAAAGTCAGATGCCGAACCAATGTAGATAAGAGAACTTGATCTAGCAAGTGCTGAAATCATAAACGTAGCAAATTAAATTCAACCAAATGGCAAGAACGCCAAATTGATAACAGGATTTTCACCCAGGATATCAATTCCCTATGCAGTTGTAGTACAAAGGGTTATCAATCCAAATGGTTGTTATGCTAGCAGATATGATACAATCAGAAGCAAGCAAGTCAAGCCAAGCAATAAAGGGGATTTTGTCTAACAATCCTAAAATAATAAAAGAAAAGAATATAAACAAGAAACCACACGACCTAACCACTCGATGCATTCGAGTACAGGATCGGGTGGGGTGATCGAGTAAGCAAGATGAGTATGAACAGCTCAAAGGGTTACTCGAAGCAGGTGATCGTGTACCTGTTCGGGTAATGGATCGATTAAGGAATGAAAATGCAAACAATTAAAATACGAAAGCTTCTAATGATGGGGTAAACGACTCCTAAGTGTTCCTGACCTATACAAATGTCTTACATGCCTCAACCAAATATTCCCTAGACAATGAATCTCTAAAACCTTGTTAAAACACTATCGTGATAGAAACAATCAACCTTGATCACTCCCCTACCCAACTCTCGATGGAGAAACATGACCAAGCAGGCAATATGAACCGACTCATTATTGTCAATAAACCCCTTACTCATCTAATCTCTTAGGCTAAGTAGGTAAAACTCTAGCATCGATTGATTCAAGCATTTCATCTACACCTCTTGGTGGTAAAACACTTTAGATCTAATCTCACCCTCTCGGTTTATTGATAGCATTAAGAACACCAATCTAGAAGGGAATTTATAAAACAGAAACAATCAATCTAAGACATCCTAACCGATCAAGAACACAAAATCATCTATCCTATCCCTAGAAACTTTACTTCACTACTCGGAAATCATTGCAGAAAACATAGAAAAACAGATAAACAAAGATTGCATTGAATTAAAAGATAGAGTAGAGAATAAAGAGTACAAAGTAGAAATCTAAAGAGATAACAAAATGATGTAAAATAAATCCTAACAAAAGCAAAAAAATGTTTGAGTCGCTCTAGATCTCTCTCAGAAGCTCTCGCTCTCTGGTTTGAGGGTCTGCGGCGTGCTAGGGCGAGAGGAAGAAGAGGGGGGATTTATATATGGAAACCCCTTTGAGCTAGCTTCCCAGTCCTGTCCGAGGGTCTACTCGATGGGGTGCACGAGGATGAGGTCGGGTTACTCCTCGGGTAGATCTTCGGGTTGTTCTTCCTGCTCTTGGATCCTCCTTGATCGGGTTGGGGTTCGGACTGTTTTTCCTGCTCGATGGCTCCTTCGGGTACATGCTCGGATTTGTCCTTGTTTCTCCCCATTTTAGGCACTAAAGCACCTGTTTTCATCCAAAATATGCAAATGCAAGAATGCAACACCCTAAATGGAGTAAATGCGAAATCCTACAGTTAATGACCTAAAAATGCTAAGGTAAGGGTATAAAAAATGCAAAATATGGACAAAAAGGATACTTAAAGTATATTAGAGAGTTATCAATGAATGTTTAATGCATCGAACTTCCCAGTTAGCTCAGTGTATACAGAATCAATCTTCCCATTGAAGTCCACTGTTAACTTCTGCTGACCTTCCAAAATCTGTCCAATCATTGATTCCATCTTGCTCTCTGAATTGTGTGGAGGGAGGGGTTGGTAAGAAGAAGAACTATTGTTCCTAGTAAAGTTGTTGTTTGGATTTACTGTGAATAAATTCTTCTGAACAAATTTCTGATTTTGATACCCAGCTCCATACACATAGTTGACATCTTCTTCTGTAATCTCTGGCTTTGGCTCAAAAGTCTCGACATCTTCAGCAAAATGGACAGACTTCTTTCCCACAAGAAGATTATGCACTGTATCCAACTTAGCATTCACTGCAGCAAACTGATTTGAATCATGGCGTTCATGTGCTCTTTTCCGCTCTAGGTCCGCATTCTTAGTACTGTTGCTAGATGCTAGCCTTTCTATCAACTTTTCAGCATCATCTGGGTACTTTGTCTTGAAGTTCCCATTACTAGCAGCATCCAAAGCCATCTGATACCTCCAATCAATACCACTGAAGAAGATACTAATCAACTGCACCTCTGAGAACCCATTATGCGGACAATCTCTCTAGTATGCTTCGAACCTTACCCAAACAGCTTTGTATGATTCAACAGGTCCTTGTCTAAAGGTGGAGAGCTTAATCCTCAGCTCATGAAACAAGGTTTTTCTTATGGTGGTGAATGATGATGAATGTATGCAATGGTGAGATATGAATGAATGGATGGTAAGGTGATTCAATTCCCCTTATGCAGTTGGAGTATAAGAGGTGTCAATCCTATCTGAGTGTTTGTGAACAATTAAGACATGCATATGAGACTAAGTCAAGCCAAATGTAATGGTTGTTTATCACTAACAATCCTATGATGAAAATGCAAAACGCAGAAAGTAAAACTACAAGAACTAGATGCTAAATGTAAATGGAACAGAATGATTATGACTTATATGAAGCTAGAACAGAAATAGAAACTACAATAAATGAACTAATGCAAGACAATAATGAACAGGACAATAAGTAAATGCAACAGAAATGCAAATAGAATGAGACTAGAGATAAGACAGGACAACTACAAATCATAAACCAAAGTTCTGGGGAAGAACTCGAGCAAGCACTCGATCGAGTGTAGATCGAGTGCAGGGTCGAGCTGAACTAAACGCAAAAACAGAGCAACACAATAAAAACAGAGCAATACAGAAACGAATCAAACAACAAGCAAGCAACACGATTAAGACTTAAAAATCAATAAACAAAGAAGGTCCTGAGGAGGGATTCATGGGCTGAACTAATCATTGTGGTTATCTAACTTGGTCAACAAATCTCAAGCAAACTTTGAGCTAATCTCTAGACATATAAATCTAAGACAAGTTTCATCCACTCTCATGGCAAGAAACAATCAAACCTATGCATCTCTAGACTTGTTCTCACATAGTAAAGAGTCTACACAAGCAGGCATTAAGCAATACATCTCAAACCAAACAAGACCTCTAATCTCTTAGCAAGCCTAATGGTAAGCTCTAGATCTAGCCTTATCTATGCTTCTTAAACATTGGTGTGATGCTAAGATGCTTGAAATCAAACCCTACCTTCTCAGATATAGGATCAGCATTAAGAACATCTAGCCTAGAAGAGATCTACAACAATCAAGCTTGACCAAATCACACAAACCACAAGATCAATCCATCCTAACCCATCCTCAAGATCCTAAGCAAACTACTCACAACAATACATGATGAACAAAGTCAAAAACCCAGAAAATATTGAAACTTGCATTATTAGAAAGATGAAACAGAGATCTACAATATTGATGAAGAAATAAAACTCGAAATCTTAATATCTTGAAAGTTATGAAACCAACAAAATACAAGAATCTAGTCTTTCTTTCTTAAACAAGTACAAAATCTAAAAATAAAAGAAAGTGCAAAAGGAATAAATCTAAAAAAGGTAAAAACTAGGTTTTAGACTCTCTAAAAAGCTGGACTCTTTGGTGGCTGCAGGTACAAGGGCCTTATATAGGAGATGAGGTGGAAGCCCTAAAAATACAAAAAGTCAAAGCAGTCAACGGCTCGGTCAACTCGACCAGTGCTCGGTCGAGTGGCTGGTCGAGCTGGCTTCTCTCGTGCATTCTCCACTCGGTCGAGTCCTTCTCAGCACACGGTCGAGTGTCTGGTCGAGTGTGCGGTCGAGTTGGACTCTGGACCTTGATTCTTCAGCCTTAACTCTCTTGTTTTCCCCTCAGGATTGCTTCACTTCTCCTCAGCATTGCTTCCATGCTCCTTAAGCTCCAAAATCACCTGTTTATGCATGAAAAGATGCAAATGCAATGCAACTATACTCTAATGCATGATTAGTCCTAAAGCTACACAATAATGGCCTAAATGGATAGCAAAAGATGCAAAAGTTGTGAATAAACTAAGGGAAAACAAGGTAAAATATATGAACATCAACACCCCCAAACTTAGTCTTTGCTTGCCCTCAAGCAAATAATCAAGACAAAAGAAGGTAGGTGAGGTTTGAAAGTGGGATCTCAGCTCCTAAAGCTTGCAAATAGACTATCTAGAATCAATGTCCAAGTTACTAGTACTATGATGCAAGTTGAATGAGCTATACTTAAAGACTTTAGACAAGCATATCACAACCTTCACTGATTTGAGCCTTAGACATCCACATGCATTCAAATCAACCATTTCCTTTAACATTCATTAATCAAGAACATGAATCAATTCTATGCAATGCTTAAACTCATTTGGCTTGGCAGTAAAAGGTTTAGAGACAATGATGGTCTCTTTTTAGAGTAGGGCTTATCAATATCAAGGTTCTCTCATAAAAAATGGATTGAGCTTTAGAAGAATGCTAAAGGTAAGAACACTTAGACACATACAAGAACAAAACCTTGTCTACCCAAAGGTACCCAAAGTGTTTATCCTATCAATCTAAACCCAAATGATCCTAGTGCTACCCTTTAACTTCTTCTTTTCTCTTTCACCCTTTTCTCTTTTGGTTTTCAAGTCTTAGGAGAGGTTTCTTATTTGATCTTTCTAGTGGGATGGGGGATTCTTACTTATTTGCTATGGTTCTCTTTTCTTCTTATTCTTAAGACATACAAGCTTTTTGCTAGAATTTTCTTTTCTTTCTTTTCTTTTCTTTAATTAGAACCATCTTCAACAATTTTTTACTTTCCATCCTTTCACTAGACTTTGCTTAAACACATTCTCCTCTTAAAGACTCTACCCTTTTTCTTTCTCTTTTTCCTCTTTTCCTTTCAACACAGCCAAGTCCCAAACCCAACAAGTGAACCACCTAGTCCTATCTGGTTTGAAAAATGCAAACTAGAAATACTCTTGTCAGTTCAAACCTAACACTTTCTACCAAGCTCAATCCCAAAAATAGGCCTGACACACACAAGAATAACCATGGCTTGAAAGAAGGGTTGGTTAAGGGGTAAGGGAACCGATTTTAATGGTTTAATCAACTACTTGGATCAACAAGAGTGGTAAAAAGGAGAAAGATGATCCAAATATATATATGGTATCCATGAGTTT
>NC_025693.1:7546596-7549063 GCF_000633955.1 Camelina sativa
GAGGATGCTAAAAATTTGAAATAAGAACACAAAACACAATGTCAAATGCTATCTCAAACCCTCCCCCAAACTTAAATCACACAGTCCTCTGTGTGAAAGAAATTTGTAAGAGGATTCAAGATCAAAAACAAAACATAATATGAGATGTAATGGTATTTACAAGTGAAGGTGATAGTGGTACCTCAAGGGTTGTGGAAGAAGTTGTCCACATCCTCTTGCATGCTGTCAAAGGAGTAGTTGGGGTCTTTTTGGTGACTTGGAGATGGAGATTGGGGCAGCTCGACGACGGCGATCGACTGGCACTCGGTCGAGTGCGTGCTCGAGTGGGGCGGTCGAGCTGGACCGCGTGTGTCCCTCTCCTCTTCTGTTTAGATCCCTTGCTTCCCTGACCATGAAAACACCAAAACAAAAGTCAAAATACCAAAATCCTAAGCAATATATACAGAGATACCTTAGGGACTTCCTCCCTAGTGAGCTTGTTTAAAGTCACTAAGCTTGACTTCTATAGCTCTTCAAGCTTGAGGGACATCCTTGAGAAGCATTGTGCACTTCTCATGTGTGTCCTTCTCTCCCAAATATTTCTTAACTCTCTGCCCATTGACTGTAAACTCACTACCATCTTTGTTGAGAAGTGTGACAGCTCCATATGGTAAATCTTTTTTATTTCAAAAGGACCTCCCCATCTACTTTTCAACTTCCCAGGGAATAACTTGAGGTTTGAATTGTAAAGCAAGGCTTGATCCCCAGGCTTAAGGTCCTTTATGAGAATCTTCTTATCATGGAAGGCCTTAGTCCTTTCCTTGTAGATTTTGGAGTTTTCATAAGCTTCCAATCTAATCTCCTCAAGTTCATGCAAATCAAGGCTTCTCTTAACTTGTGCTATTTCAAGATCCAAGTTCAGAAGTTTGATTGCTCATAAAGCCTTGTACCAACTTCAACTGGAAGGTGACAAGACTTTCCATACACAAGCTGGAATGGGGTTCTTCCTATAGGAGTTTTAAAAGCTGTTCTATAAGCCCAAAGTGTTTCATCAAGCTTACTAGACCAGTCCTTCCTTGTTGCTCCTACTATTCTTGATAGAATGGCCTTGATCTGTTTGTTTGACACCTCAACTTGCCCACTTGTCTGAGGGTGATAGGCTGTAGACACCTTGTGCTTAACTCCATATTTCCTTAGCATTCCTTCAAAGATCTTGTTGATGAAGTGTGTTCCTCCATCACTTATCACAACCCTTGGGATTCCATACCTTGGAAAGATTATGGTCCTGAAAAGTTTAAGAACCACCTTGTGATCATTAGTGGGGCTAGCAATGACTTCCACCCATTTGGAGACATAGTCCACTGCCACTAAGATGTAGACATTCCCATTTGAATGGGGATTAAAAGGTCCCGTGAAATCAATTCCCCACACATCAAATATCTCAACTTCAAGAATTTGATTTTGAGGCATCTCATTCCTTCTTGTGATATTCCCCATTCTTTGGCAAGCATCACACTTTGTGATGAACTTATGAGTGTCCTTGAATAATGTAGGCCACCATAGGTCAGCTTGCAAGACTTTCTGGGCTATCTTGAAAGTTGCAAAATGTCCTCCATAAGCAGAGCCATGGCAATGTCCTAACACTTCTTCAACTTCATTCTCTGCTATGCACCTTCTAAACAATCCATCTGATCCCTTCTTGTATAAGTAAGGTTCATCTCAATAGTATCCATTGATGTCTTTGAGGAGCTTCTTCTTCTTATAGGGGTCCATGTCTGCTGGGATTTCCTCACACACCTTGTAATTGACAATATCAGCATACCAAGGCAGATCCTCACTCTCTAGTGCCATCCACTCTTCCATCTCGTCCTGCTCGATCGGGCACCCAAACAAGCTCGGCCGAGTGCCTGTTCGAGTGGTTGGTCGAGTTGTGAGCCATGTTGTCCCAATCAGCATCAGTTTCTCCTCAGGCATTGAATCATCAATTGGAATCTCCTCTTCTATCCTCATCCTGGACAAGTGATCAGCTACTCCATTCTCTATCCCCTTTTTATAAACTATTTCCATGTCAAACTCTTGAAGAAGCAAAATCCATCTCAACAACCTTGGTTTTGTATCCTTCTTTGAGTAGATGTGCCTCAAAGCAGCATGATCAGTGTACACAATTACCTTGGACCCTACTAAGTAGCTTTTGAATTTTTCAAAGGCAAATACCACTGCTAGGAGTTCTTTCTCTGTTGTTGAATATCTTCCTTGAGTTTCATCCAATGTTCTACTTGCATAATGGATCACATGCAGCCTCTTGTCTTTTTTCTTTCCTAGGACTGCTCCTACTGCAAAGTCTGAAGCATCACACATAATCTCAAATGGAAGATCCCAGTTAGGAGCTTGGACTATTGGAGCTGAAATCAAAGCAGCCTTGATCTCCTTGAAAGCCTTCAAGCAATCTTCATCAAAGTTGAACTCAGTTTCCTTGCAAAGCAACCTT
>NC_025693.1:7550137-7552154 GCF_000633955.1 Camelina sativa
ACTGGTGAAACCCAAGTACTATCAGAGATAGGATAGATTACACCAGCATCAAGCAACTTAAGGATCTCTTTCTTAACTACTTCTTTTAGGTTGGGGTTTAACCTTCTTTGGGGTTCAATGCTGGAGTAAGATTCATTTTCAAGATGGATTCTATGCATGCAAAGACTAGGTGAAAGGCCTTGAATGTCATCCAAAGTATAACCAATGGCTCTCCTATACTTCCTTAGCTCAACAACTAGCAAATCAAGTTCTTTCTTACTCAATTTAGCATTTACTATAACAGGATAAGTAGAGTTCTCACCTAGAAAAACGTACCTTAGCCCAGTTGGGATAGGTTTGAGCTCTATTTTGGTGCCTTTAGTTCGGACCAATACTCTGCGTAGGACTCGGCGTTGCACTCGGTCGAGTGCGTGCTCGAGCTGACGGTCGAGCTGTCTGAAGTTGCTATTTGAACTGACCAGACTTCCTCTCTTTGTGCAGGTAATCCCTCAAAAACCTCTGGATGATCTGATTCTCTGCAGGAGTCCAATATTGCTTCATAGGCCTTGGTTTCCTTATGAATGAATCCTTCCTCTCCACTTTTGGTTAAAGCAGTCCTAAGGTGATCTTGTTCAGCTAGTTCTTCCATCAATTCTCCTGATAATTTTTCCATCTCTTCAGTCCAAAAGACTTGCCCTCCAATGGTTGGTTTCTTCATAGCTTCTACAATGTCAAATGTCATTTTGAGGTCCTCTCCCAAGTTAAGATCAATCTTCCCTTGTCTCACATCAATTATTGCTCCTGCTGTAGCTAGGAAAGGTCTCCCTAATATCAAAGGGTCTTTTGGTTCTTCATCCATTTCCAAGACTACAAAGTCTATTGGAACTTCTACTGCTCCAACTCTAACTGGTAGGTCCTCCAAAACACCATGTGGTAGTCTTATTGATCTATCAGCTAAGATCAAGGATATATTGCATGGCTTGTACCTTGTAAACCCTAGGAGCTTAGCAACTGATAGAGGCATTAGGCTTAATGAGGCTCCCAAATCACATAGGCATATGTTGAAGGTTAAAGGGCCTATAGAGCAAGGTAGAGTAAAGGAACCAGGATCTCTTAGCTTTTGAGGATTCACTTGCTTTGTGATGATAGCACTGCACTCTTGGCTAAGAATCACCATCCCCTGAACTTCTTTGATCCTTTCCATCACAGCATCTTTCAAGAATTTCTGGTAAAGAGGAATCATCACAAAGGCATTCTAAGCTCAATCTCTCTAACTTGTTTGTCAAACAATGCCTTGTATTTCTCAACCATCTGCTTCTTAAATCTCTCTGGGAAAGGTAGTGGAGGCTTGTAAGGAGGAGGAATGAACCGGACTTCTTTTTCTTTGGAAGTAACTGGCTTAGTTTTTTCCTGAGAGGCTGCTCGATCGGGTGCTCGATCACACACTCGGTCGAGTGTGTGGTCGAGTGGCTGGTCGAGTTCGACATCGTTTTCATTTTGAGTCTCTTCTTGTTGAAAACTCTCCCCATCTTGATCACCACTGTCCTCAGTGTCTGGTAACGCTCCTTCTCTTGTTGGTAGAACCCTTCCACTGCGTAGATTGATAGCATGAGCAGATTCTATAGAGTGCATAATGGCCTTGCCTTTGTTGTTTGGGGCATTAGCTAGTTGGTTCTCCTTGGTCTCAATCCTGGAAGTTAGTGTGTCAAACTTGGCATGGAGTTCACTGTAAACATCTAATTTCCTCCTGTTTAACTCAGCAAATCTGTTTGCTGCCTCAATCTTTCCTTGTGTTTGCCCAATCAACAACTGTTGCATCATAGCTCTTAAGTCTTGTTCTTGGCCTTGGTTATTCTGAAACCCTGGTGGGGGACATAACTGAGGCTGGAACACTTGATGTTGTTGTTTGGGGACATAGTTTTGTTGCTGTTGAGGCTGTTAAGGTGGATACACTTGGTCTTGTGGATTAGCTACATTAGTGCTCCTATAGGAGAGGTTGTTGTTCTTGAACCCTCCTTGGTTGTAGCTTTTGAATCCA
>NC_025693.1:7557123-7638190 GCF_000633955.1 Camelina sativa
GGAAGAGCCTCAACTTGAATCCATCTTCACTCACTCCATTAATCTTGGTAAGACCACAGATTCTGTCAAACTCATCAAGGTGATCTAGTGGATCCTCCATTGGCAACCCATGGAACTTGTTGGCTTGAATCATGGAGATAATTCCACTCTTGATCTCAAAATTATTATTAGGAACTGTAGGAGGCACAATACCAGCTCTTTGGTTGTGTGTGTTGGGTGCATCTCCAGCACCAATGTGCCTAGGTCTCTGCTCATGGTTAGCTTGTTGCTCCATGATGACTTGATCCTCTTGCTGAACTTGAACTACTCTTCTTCTCTGATTTCCCAAACCCTTTTGCAGCCTATGGATGTTGTCAAGAGGCTTTTGAAGATTGTCTTTCCCCTTAGACCATGTGTGCATCAACAGACATGAGTAAAGACTCGAACAGGTACACAGTTGAGCTCAGGCTCGTGTAGGCGGTTAAGGCGACTGGGAAGTGGTGTCCAAATAGAAATGGCTTCTGACTCGATCAGGTGCTTGATCACTGCTCGGTTGAGTGGTGGTCGAGTGGTTGGTCGAGTGGGTACCTGAAACTCAAGACAACCCAGCAACAGAAGATTCGAATCCAGTAACTTCACAAGTGTATAAACGAACTTAATCTTAGACTAATATGGATTCTAAATGTCACAAAAACACACTCAAATGGGCAACAGCGCCAAATTGAAACAACGTTTTTCTTATGGTGGTGAATGATGATGAATGTATGCAATGGTGAGATATGAATGAATGGATGGTAAGGTGTTTCAATTCCCCTTATGCAGTTGCAGTATAAGAGGTGTTAATCCTATCTGAATGTTTGTGAACAATTAAGACATGCATATGAGACTAAGTCAAGCCAAATGTAAGGGTTGTTTGTCACTAACAATCCTATGATGAAAATGCAAAATGCAGAAAGTAAAACTACAAGAACTAGATGCTAAATGTAAATGAAACAGAATGATTATAACTTATATGAAGCTAGAACAGAAATAGAAACTACAATAAATAAACTAATGCAAGACAATAATGAACAGGACAATAAGTAAATGCAACAGAAATGCAAATAGAATGAGACTAGAGATAAGACAGGACAACTACAAATCATAAACCAAAGTTCTGGGGAAGAACTCGAGCAAGCACTCGATCGAGTGTAGATCGAGTGCAGGGTCGAGCTGAACTAAACGCAAAAACAGAGCAACACAATAAAAACAGAGCAATACAGAAACGAATCAAACAACAAGCAAGCAACAGGATTAAGACTTAAAAATCAATAAACAAAGAAGGTCCTGAGGAGGGATTCATGGGCTGAACTAATCATTGTGGTTATCTAACTTGGTCAACAAATCTCAAGCAAACTTTGAGCTAATCTCTAGACATATAAATCTAAGACAAGTTTCATCCACTCTCATGGCAAGAAACAATCAAACCTATGCATCTCTAGACTTGTTCTCACATAGTAAAGAGTCTACACAAGCAGGCATTAAGCAATACATCTCAAACCAAACAAGACCTCTAATCTCTTAGCAAGCCTAATGGTAAGCTCTAGATCTAGCCTTATCTATGCTTCTTAAACATTGGTGTGATGCTAAGATGCTTGAAATCAAACCCTACCTTCTCAGATATAGGATCAGCATTAAGAACATCTAGCCTAGAAGAGATCTACAACAATCAAGCTTGACCAAATCACACAAACCACAAGATCAATCCAGCCTAACCCATCCTCAAGATCCTAGAGAACTACTCACAAGAACACATGATGAACAAAGTCAAAAACCCAGAAAAATACGAAACTTGCATCATTAGAAAGATGAAACAAAGATCTACAATATTGGAGAAAGAATCAAACTCGAATTCTCAATATTAAGAAAGTTATGAAACCAACAATATTGAAGAATTTAGTCTTTTTTCCTTAAAAACAAGTACAAGATCTAAGAAAAATAAAAGTGCAAAAGGAATAATTCCCAAAAGGGTAAAAACTAGGTTTAGAGAATATCTAAAAAGCTGGACTCTTTTGGTGGCTGCAGGTACAAGGCTTTATATAGGAGAGGGAGTGGAAGCCCTAAAAATACTAAAAGACAAAATAGTCAACGGCTCGGTCAACTCGACCTGTGCTCGGTCGAGTGGCAGGTCGAGCTGGCTTCTCTCGTGCATCCTCCACTCGGTCGAGTCCTCCTCAGCACACGGTCGAGTGTCTGGTCGAGTGTGCGGTCGAGTTGGACTCTGGACCTTGGTTCTTCAGCCTTAACTCTCTTGCTTTCCCTTCATGATTGCTTCACTTCTCCTCAGCATTGCTTCCATGTTCCTTAAGCTCCAAAATCACCTGATTATGCATGAAAAGATGCAAATGCAATGCAACTAAACTCTAATGCATGATTAGTCCTAAAGCTATGCAATAATGGTGAAAATGGCTAGCAAAAGATGCAAAAGATGTGAATAAACTAAGGGAAAACATGGTAAAATATATGAACATCAGCTCATCAGACATCGCATCATCATAGAAGTAGTGATATGCTCAAATTGTAATACCCTAATGGTACTAACAGCCTTGCAGTTGTAATACTCTAGGGGTCGAATCCACAGAGACTCTAGTTCACACAATAGACTTATTATTCTTTTAATTATGCTAAATCAAAAATATTAAATTAAAGACGAGGCAAAAACAGAATTAAAAGTGTTGTAAATTCAAAGGATCAAAGAGCTAAGCCTAGGGAATTTCTCATGAATTTATGGGATATTAAATCATGCAAATAATTAGGATTCAAGCAATTAAATATCAGATCTAGAACTCTAAACACACTAGTAAAATAAATCAGTTCTCACTGCAAATATTATCTAAATTTAAAACCAGAAAATCCAAATCTCTTTGCAAAATTCTAGGTTAAAAATCAGTTTTAAAAACAAGTTTAGATTGTTCACAAAATTATTAAATCAAATCTCTTTGCAAGAAATAATTTTGTTCATCAAAGGTTTAATCAGGAAAACAATTATATTCTCATATCAATTTATTTCCCTAAGATAATAATTCTAGGTGATCAATCAAGAATTATTGTGAAGAACAACCAAGGATGAAGATCAATAAAGATAATGAATCCTAAAATTAACAGATCTAATAAACCATAAAAACTCTATGAAAAACCCTAAACCTAACAAGCAAACTACTCAGACATGTTTAATAAAGTACAAAACATCTCTCTGAATAATAAGCAATTGATATTAAGAAGTAAGGAAGGGAGTTCAAGAATCTTCTCTCTACAGATGAAATCAGATCTATCTCTCCAAAGCTCTCAATATCTCTTTTGGTTGCAGAATCAAATTTAGGTCTAAACAATGACCATAAAAATCCTATATATACTCTAAAACACGTCTTGGGCCTTAATTGCAAATAAGGAAAACTTGGGCTTATTTTGTAATTCTTCTAAAGCTTGTGGAGACAACTTCCGTTTGACTTTGCGGCACCTGCATCGATCGATGCTGATATTGCATCGGTCGATGCAAAGTCTTGATAACGTCTCCAAGCTTCGTTGATCAGCCTTCATGCTTTGATTATGCTCCAAATCATCCTCTTTTAGCTCCTTTGTGTTCCATCCGTGCCAATGAGTATCTAAACCTATAAAGATTCAAAAACCACCTAGAAAACAAATCAAAAGACTCAAAAAGCACACTTATACCATGGTTAAAAACCACAAAAACCATGATATATCAACTCCCCCAGACTTAGCCTTTGCTTGCCCTCAAGCAAAACATAAAATTAGACCTGTGAAAGAGGTTTGAAAACATGGAATTCACTCAACTGCAGGTAACTGTTTTTCGCACTCTTCATCGCCTTGATCTTCAGAACTTACTTCTTATACTTTGTCAATTGAAAAGCATCAACATTCCTTACTCAAATCCCACAATCCTCTCGAATCTCCAGTCTCACCATTGTCATCTCATTAAATAAATTAAAGCAAATACAGGTGAGTTCTTACCTTGGTGTATCCATCAGTGGCATATGGACTCTCTTCAGACCAAGACATTCTTCATACATCTCCTTTCCTCTCCCTTTTCTCACTTCCATTTTTTTTTTTATATCAAAGGTGTAAGCGAATACCAGGGTCATCGGTAATTTACCTACCCCTCGCTTTCAAGCTTTGTGTGATCATTTGACTCAAGAGTAGAATAATGGGGTCATTGGTAATTTACATACCCCTCTAAACTGATCAAAATCATTTCATCTTTTATTTTATTCTCTTTTTTTTTCTGATCATTATTTTTTTTTAAGCACTGAAGGGAAGAGAGAGGGGAGACATACTTTGAAAAATTGCACTGTCTTGTATGGCCCGAAGAAGAAGTCTAGTCCACTGATTTCCAACTCCAAAGTAAGATATTAAGTCCGGTTAAAATCCTGGTAAAATTTTGAGACAACGTTAGTTTAACCAGATATCTTTTGGATAAGGGCTTTCAGGATTGTTGATACAGCTCATAGCCTTTCCAAACTTCAGTTCTGAGATCAAGCATAATCAAGATTCATAAGAGTATTAGCCAAAGAACAGAAACCATTAGTTAGAGATCCTAATTCCAAAAAGAAAAGTTTCAAAAATTTGACTCAAAAATATGGTTTTGACTGACACAACTGAAACTAAGAAAGGAAAAGCAAATAGTTAGTAACTAGCCTCCCCCAGACTTAAACAACACTATCCCCAGTGTTATCAAGCCTGAGATTGACTAAGAAAGAAAAATCAAATTGAAAAAGTAATGAACAAGTGAACCAGATTCGTGTTACCAACTGTTAGCCTCTGTGTCGACCGATGCAAATGTTGCATCGATCGATGCACAGCCAAATCGTGCGAAAATCCGACATATCCTCTTAGCCGCATGTTAGTTGTGTTTCTCTCATGGTTGTCAGCACTGTTAAGACTCACTCAAACACAACATTAAATGCAACATGATAGATAATGGTTCATAATGCAATACAAGTTCAATCTGAAACAAATGACAAACTGAGTCAAAGAAACATAAAAATGACTCAAAGTGAAAGAGAAAAAGGATAAAAGAAACCGTAAACGGAAGTAGGATCAACCCTCAGAACTAGCATCACCATCAGGAGCGTCAGCATCGCTACCACTAGCTCCAGCAAGGGGAGGGGAACGAGAACGGGATCTGCGCCTAGTGGGACGGAAGCAAGCAAAACGAGAAATCGCGTTCTAGAAGGTACGCATGGTGGATGTCTGGTGCTCCTGGTAGTCTCCCTGGCTCATAGTCCGAGAAGGCTGTGGTGGCTCAGGAAAAGCAGGAAACTCAAATGCTGCAGTGCCAGATGAAGAACCAATCTCAAAACCCCCAGCAGGGTGATCATCAGCAGCAGCACTCTCATGATGGGAAGGTGATGGTATAACAAAATCAGAGGCAGGAGGAAGAAAATGCAACTGCTCTGCATCCTCTCCAATGGTGGTGAGGTCTGGTCGCAGCAACCTGATCAGATGAGTACCAGTAGAATCACAAAAACACCATAGCATCTCCCTCTTCAGCCAAGTAGAGTTCCTCAAATGCTCCTCATCAATAACACCCCTCTCAGTGCTAAAAGAGACAGAATCAGTAGCAATACGCAGTCTCTGAAAGATAGGAGTAAGCAGACTCCCAACATACTCTTTCTTCCCACGCCCAAAAGCCTTGACCTTCAGAGAGATCAAGTGATCAGCAAACAACTGCACCATAGTTAACCCTCTGAGGATCAACCCATCTATCATCCTCAGCAAACAAATCATAAATCCCATATGCCATCAGGTGCAACTCACTCACTCTCATCTTCCCAGCCTCCATCTTACACAAAATAGTAATGGCTATGGCTCTAAAAATGTACCTGATCATTGGATGCCTCACATCAGTCATAGTAGAACGTCGGGAATCATAATCACCAGTACCAAAGTAAGACCAGAGATGCGAGACATCTACAAACTCTCCTGGAAGTGAAACTCCCTTTGGCTCTCTGCTAAAACCGTAAATGTCACAAAGATCAGGTAAAGAAATCTCATACCAAACTCCTCTAATGAAAAAAGACAGCCTTCCTTCACTAGCTTTCGGGGCCTGCTCGTTCTGGTACAGAAGGCGGACTGAGGCCATGAATTATCGGACCAGCTCCGGATACAAGTCATAGTGGCGAGTGCACATGGTCCTAAGCCTAATCTTCTCCAGAATCCTCAATACCTCATCATGAATCCCAAGCCTCTGCATAGTTACAGGATCAACGAACCGAGTCGGCAGAATCTCAACCTTAAGCCAAGCATTGTAGAACATAGTCTCATATTCTCCCCAAGCATCAAGTTGCGGTCTGTTGATGTACTCAAGCTTCTTAACCTCTTCAATTGGACGTCCTGGCCAAAACATGCTGTGGTGGAATCCTTTGTCTTTCTCTTTTTGGCCATGGCTCTTGACAATTAGCTTGAAATGGTGCATCAAGGGCTGGAAGTGGTTCGATTGGTCTCAGTGGAACCGGAGGAGGAACCGTTGGCGGTGGGAGGTCGGTCTGGTGCGGCGGAGCGATGCCAGAATTGCTGCGGCGAGCTCTCTTCGTTCGTGGACCGGACGCCATTGCTCCAAATCGCAAAGACGATGTGGGGATCGAGTAGAGGAACAAAAACCCAGCTGATAGAGCCTTGAATCGTCGGATTTGGTGAAGAAACGAGGGAGATATGGTCGATCGAAGTTTGTGTTTGTCCGGTTTTGTTTTCAGACGAAAATGGCGAAGAAGACGAAGTGGGGAAACTTATGTCGCGACTTTAGGTTTAGTTGCATCGATCGATGCAGAGGTTGCATCGGTTGATGCAAGTGTTGGGTCGATGCAACTGGGCTCAATCCGGCCCACACGAATTGAATTATTTCAAACCCATCAGCCCGTTCAGCCTCCGATCCATTAACACATTCAGGATTTGCATCGACCGATGCACCAGATGTGTCGATCGATGCAGATCCACTTCTGTTGATTCTTCTACGGTTTCTGCATCACTTAAACTCAAAACTAAAAATTAATAGGTCAGTAAATCCTAAAAATAAAAACAAAAATAAAAACAATTAAATCCTACCAGTGGGTTGCCTCCCACTCAGCGCTTGTTTTAAGTCATTAGCTTGACTTGGCAGCGGATTAGGCAGAAGGTGCATCATCCAAACGCACAATGTGTCCGTCAGGTATCTTGGCTTCAGCCCAATAGTGTTTCACCCTCTGTCCATTGACAGTAAACTTCTCTCCCTTGGAATTAAGCAGCACAATAGCTCCATAGGGGCGGACTTCTTGGATAGTGAATGGTCCGGACCAGCGAGAACGAAGCTTTCCAGGAAACAACTTCAAGCGAGAGTTGTACAAAAGTACCTGATCATTAGGCTCAAAATTTCTGGAGATGATCTTCTTATCATGATAAGCCTTTGTTCTCTCCTTGTATAGCTTAGAGTTCTCAAATGCATGATGTCTAAACTCATCCAACTCATTCAGCTGTACCAACCTTCTCTCTGAAGCTGTCTTGGCATCAAAATTCAATAATTTAACAGCCCAGGCTGCCTTGTGCTCAAACTCCACTGGAAGATGACATGCTTTCCCATAAAACAGATGACAAGGAGTAGTGCCAAGTGGTGTCTTATATGCAGTTCTGTAGGCCCATAGTGCATCATCAAGCTTCACTGCCCAATCCTTCCTTGTAACACCCACAGTTTTCTCCAGAATCTCCTTAATTTGCCTGTTGGAAACCTCAACTTGTCCACTAGTCTGAGGGTGATATGGACTAGCCACTCTATGTTGAACTCCATACTTCTTCAACAACTTATCAAACACTTTATTGATAAAGTGCTTACCTCCATCACTAATGACAATCCGAGGCACTCCAAATCTTGGAAACATAATGGTCTTAAACAGCTTAAGAACCACAGCAGAATCATTCTTGGGACTTGCAATAGCTTCTACCCACTTGGAGACATAGTCAACAGCTACAAGGATGTACTTGTTCTTGTAAGAAGAAGGGAATGGTCCCATAAAATCAATGCCCCAGCAATCAAAAACTTCAACCTCAAGGATGAAATTTTGTGGCATCTCATGTCTCTTACTAATCTGTCCTCTTCTTTGACAAGCATCACATCTAGACACAAACTCATGAGCATCCTTAAACATTGTTGGCCACCAAAACCCTGCTTGAAGAACTTTGGACACTGTCTTGTAAGTAGCAAAATGTCCAGCATAATCTGATCCATGGCAATGAAATAACACATCAGGAACCTCAGTCTCAGCTAGACATCTCCTGTAAACTCCATCTGAACAATGCTTATACAAGTATGGTTCATCCCAATAGTATCTTCTAAGCTCTCTCAAGAACTTCTTCTTAGCATATCTTGTAAACTTGTCTGGTTCCACCTCTGCAGCAAGGTAATTCGCGATATCAGCATACCACGGTTGATCAGTAGAAGTTACAGCAGCCACATTGTCATCAAACTCGTAACCCGATGATTCCTGAACCAAGCATCAATCAATGCTCAATGATGCATCGGTCGATGCATTCGCCAAATTCTGTTCGTATCGAGATGAAGCATCGATTGATGCACCAGCCGTGTCGATCGATGCAGTGCCGAGAGTCTGCAAAACTTCACGCGACAAAGTAGCTTGCGAACCAATATCAACAAAGTAGAAATTCTCTTCTGGCAATGAATCATGAATTGGAACATCATCTTCTATCTTAATCCTGGATAGATGATCAGCTACTCCATTCTCAATCCCCTTCTTGTCCTTAACCTCAATGTCAAACTCTTGAAGAAGAAGAATCCATCTTAGCAACCTTGGCTTGGCATCCTTTTTCTGCATCAAGTATTTGAGTGCAGCATGATCTGTATGAACTACCTTGGATCCAACCAAGTAAGAACAAAACTTCTCAAAAGCAAACACTACTGCTAGCAGCTCCTTCTCTGTTGTTGCATAATTCCTTTGAGCATCATCAAATGTTCTACTAGCATAGTATATAACATTAAGTTTCTTATCCTTCCTCTGTCCCAGCACTGCTCCTACTGCAAAATCATTGGCATCACACATTACCTCAAAAGGTAAATCCCAGTCTGGTGGTTGAACAATTGGAGCACTCACAAGTTCTTGCTTAATTCGTTCAAAAGCTAAACGGCATTCATCAGTAAACTCAAACTTGACATCCTTGCATAATAGAGCTGAAAGTGGTATGGCTATCTTACTGAAATCCTTGATGAAACGTCTGTAGAAACCAGCATGTCCAAGAAAACTCCTTACCAACTTCACACTATCTGGGGGTTAANGGCATCCTTTTTCTGCATCAAGTATTTGAGTGCAGCATGATCTGTATGAACTACCTTGGATCCAACCAAGTAAGAACAAAACTTCTCAAAAGCAAACACTACTGCTAGCAGCTCCTTCTCTGTTGTTGCATAATTCCTTTGAGCATCATCAAATGTTCTACTAGCATAGTATATAACATTAAGTTTCTTATCCTTCCTCTGTCCCAGCACTGCTCCTACTGCAAAATCATTGGCATCACACATTACCTCAAAAGGTAAATCCCAGTCTGGTGGTTGAACAATTGGAGCACTCACAAGTTCTTGCTTAATTCGTTCAAAAGCTAAACGGCATTCATCAGTAAACTCAAACTTGACATCCTTGCATAATAGAGCTGAAAGTGGTATGGCTATCTTACTGAAATCCTTGATGAAACGTCTGTAGAAACCAGCATGTCCAAGAAAACTCCTTACCAACTTCACACTATCTGGGGGTTAAAGACTTGTCATCACTTCTATCTTAGCGCGGTCCACCTCAATACCAGCCTCCGAAACTCTGTGAANAACTTCTCAAAAGCAAACACTACTGCTAGCAGCTCCTTCTCTGTTGTTGCATAATTCCTTTGAGCATCATCAAATGTTCTACTAGCATAGTATATAACATTAAGTTTCTTATCCTTCCTCTGTCCCAGCACTGCTCCTACTGCAAAATCATTGGCATCACACATTACCTCAAAAGGTAAATCCCAGTCTGGTGGTTGAACAATTGGAGCACTCACAAGTTCTTGCTTAATTCGTTCAAAAGCTAAACGGCATTCATCAGTAAACTCAAACTTGACATCCTTGCATAATAGAGCTGAAAGTGGTATGGCTATCTTACTGAAATCCTTGATGAAACGTCTGTAGAAACCAGCATGTCCAAGAAAACTCCTTACCAACTTCACACTATCTGGGGGTTAAAGACTTGTCATCACTTCTATCTTAGCGCGGTCCACCTCAATACCAGCCTCCGAAACTCTGTGAACAAGCACTATACCATCTCTAACCATAAAATGGCATTTCTCCCAATTAAGAACTAAGTGCTTTTCCTCACATCTAGCTAGCACTTTGCAGAGATTATCCAAACAGCTCTTAAATGAAGACCTATAAACAGAGAAATCATCCATGAAAACCTCCATGTAATCTTCAATCATATATGTGAAGATGGACATCATACATCTCTGAAATGTTGCAGGAGCATTACAGAGACCAAAAGGCATTCTGCGATATGCAAAAGTACCATATGGACAAGTGAAGGTTGTCTTTTCCTGGTCATCGGGATGAATCAGAATCTGGAAAAACCCGGAGTAACCATCCAAAAAGCAGTAGTATGGATGGTTAGCTAACCTCTCAAGCATCTGGTTAATGAAGGGCAGCGGGAAGTGATCTTTCCTTGTCGCGGCATTCAGCTTTCTGTAATCAATGCACATCCAGTGTCCAGGGATCGTCCGTGTCGGAATCAGCTCATTCTTGTCATTCTTCACCACTGTAACTCCACCCTTCTTAGGAACAACATGAACTGGACTAACCCATTTGCTGTCAGAAATTGGGTAGATAATCCCGGCATTCAGCAATTTCATGATCTCCTTCTTGACAACATCTTGCAGATTCGGATTTAGCCTCCTCTGATGCTCAATAGATGTCTTAGCTCCTTCCTCAAGATGAATCCTATGCATGCACAAGTCCGGAGAAATCCCTGCAATATCATCAAGAGAATAGCCAAGAGCCTTGCAAAATTTGCGCAGCTTGCTTAGCAGTAAAGTGAGCTCTGCGTTGTTTAAGGAAGCATTCACAATAACAGGATAGGAAGAATTCTCACGTAAAAATGCATACCTTAAACCTGCAGGAAGTGGCTTGAGATCCAACTTTGGAGCTTTCTCAAGGCTCCAATCTGATAGTTTCTCATCTTGTGAAGAAGTACCAACCAATTCCTCATGTGCAACCAACTTCTTCACTTGTTCATTAGCATGTAGCAGCTTGACATACCAGCAACAATGTCATCTAAATGCTTAGCTTCTTTAGTAGAAGCAACCAATGCTCTCTCAAGAGGATATTTAGGATGCAGCTCCTTGAAAATCTCTTCAGCAAGATTAGACAATGTATCCACATAAAAAGTTTGACCATCTATTGTTGGCCTCTTAACCAGCTTATCTATGTCAAAACGCATTTGCAAATCTCCAACATTAAGGCCAATCTGTCCTTTCTTGACATCAATAATAGCACCAGCAGTGGCTAAGAATGATCTTCCCAAGATTAGAGGATCCTTAGGCTCTTCCTCATACTTCAAAACCACAAAATCAGTAGGTATCAAACAATCACCAATCTTAACTGGAACATCTTCAAGGATATCATCAGGAATGCGGAATGAACGGTCAGCAAGTATAAGAGTAATTTTGGTGGGTTGAAAATCTGTCATCCCTAGGCTGAGTGCTACTGATCTAGGCATTAAGTTGACACTGGAACCAAGATCACACAAAGATCTAGCAAACCTCTCATTGAAGATTGTACAATCAAGAACAAAACTACCTGGATCAGGAAGCTTTTCTGGGATCTTGTTCTGAATGATGGCACTGACTTGAGCTGAAATCATCATCACTCCTTGCTCAGCATTCAAATCCTTGGTTACCATTCTCTTGACATATCTCCTAAGCATTGGAGAAGTCTTAAATGCATCAACCAATGGCAACTTAATAACAAGCTTATCCATCATAGCCTTGCACTTAGCATCATCAATCTCCTGCTTAGACTTCCTTGGGTTCTTGGGAAAAGGAACTCTAGGCTTGTACACGCTCTCAGCAACTGGAATCTGAGCTTTCGTAACTTCCTTCTCGGCCTCGATATTGCATCGGTCGAAGCTTGAGTTGCATCGGTCGATGCTATCTCGCACAGTTAACTCGTCTACGACCTCCGAGGGTTACATCGATCGATGCTTAACAGCTGCATTGGTCGATGCTGGTTCCGGATCGTCAAACTCATCATCCTCATCGATCAAATCCTGCAATTCTTGGGATCTATGCTTCTTCTCAGCTTCAGACTGTAACTGCTTACCACTCCTTAGGGTCACAGCATTGCAAGAGTGCTTAGGATTGGATTCAGTTCTTGATGGTAAGTATCCTTCTTGTCTCTTCACAGCTCCAGCAGTTTGTGCAACTTGGCTCTCCAACTTCTTAACTTGAACATTCAATGAATCAAACTTGCCAGTAAGCTCAGTGTAGACATTGTCAATCTTCCCATTGAATGTCACTGTCAACTGCTCTTGTCCCTGAAGAATCTGCTCAAGCATTGCTTCCATCCTACTCTCAGTTGTCTTAGGAGGAGGAGATTGGTAAGAGGAGTTGCCATAGGTCCTGGTGTAACCACAGCTCTGCTGCTGCTTCTGGTAGTCTTGCTTAGGAATGTAGCCTGTAGAATTAGACTGATAGTTGTTGCGCTGGTTGTTGCCACTGAAAGACCTGTTGCCTTGCTGATTTCCAAACTTTTGACCCTGATTACCATACACAAAGTTGACATCTTCTTCTACATTCTGCTGCTCTGGCTCAAAAACTTCAACATCTTCAGCAAAGTGGACTGACTTCTTTCCAACAAGAAGGTTATGCACTGTATCCAGCTTGGCATTCACTGTAGCAAACTGATTTGAATCATATCCTTCATATGCTCTTTTCCGCTCTAAGTCTGCATTCTTAGTACTGTTACTTGATGCAGATGTGGACAGTCCCTCTGGTATGCCTTAAATCTTACCCAAGCAGCTTTGTAAGATTCTGTAGGACCTTGCCTAAAGGTGGAAAGCTTGATCCTTAGCTCATCAGACATCGCATCATCATAGAAGTAGTTCAAAAACGCCACCTTGATGTCATGCCAGGTTGTCAGAGATCCTGGTTTCAGCTGCCTTAGCCAATGAGAAGCTTCCCCAGCAAGAGAGTAGGGGAAAAGCTTGCAGTAGAGGTAGTCTTCAGTGACTCCATTAGCCTTGATGCTTGTGACTATGTCCTCAAAGTTCTCTATATGGTCTAGAGGCTTCTCATTTGGCAAATTCTGGAATGGCCGTTGTCCAACAAGAGCGAAGTATACAGGCTTCAGCTCAAAGTCATTCCTTCGGAATGGAGGAGGGAGAATTGCAGAGCGGTTCTCATAGAACAAGTCTGGTCTGTTGAAGTTCGCAAGTGTCTTGACAAGCTCTCCATTGTTGTCCCATCTAGGCTGAAGGTTCTGCTGGTCGTTACCATCCAAGTTGGCTCCGTTCGCACCAGCCCCGACATTGCATCGACCGATGCCAACGTTGCGTCGGTCGATGCCATCTGCATACTCATCAGCGACGACAGGTTCTTCCTGAATAACCTGCCCTTCAGCATCAAGTTTCTGGCCTTGCTCGTTGCGCACATGACCCTCTTGATCTCTCAAAACTCCACCCTCATCAAGTCTCAGTATGATTGGGTTAACCATCTTTGCTGATTTGGCGCTTTGGTGTTCTCACGCTCTAGTTGTTCTAACTCTTGATTTGTAAGCTTAACAACTGGACCAGTAGGATTTTTCCTGGTGCTAGGCTTAGGCATGAACCTGAAACACACAAGAGAAAAGAAACAAAAGCGTGTGAGTAAAACAGAAAAAGAAAAATTTAGACAAAATAAAAGATTTTAATCTAATGGTGAATCAAAAGAGTCCCCGGCAGCGGCGCCAAAATTTGATATGCTCAAATTGTAATACCCTAATGGTACTAACAGCCTTGCAGTTGTAATACACTAGGGGTCGAATCCAAAGAGACTATAGTTCACACAATAGACTTATTATTCTTTTAATTATGCTAAATCAAAAATATTAAATTAAAGACGATGCAAAAACAGAATTAAAAGTGTTGTAAATTCAAAGGATCAAAGAGCTAAGCCTAGGGAATTTCTCAGAAATTTAGGGGATATTAAATCATGCAAATAATTAGGATTCAAGCAATTAAATATCAGATCTAGAACTCTAAACACACTTATAAAATAAATCAGTTCTCACTGCAAATATTATCTAAATTTAAAACCAGAAAATCCAAATCTCATTGCAAAATTCTAGGTTAAAAATCAGCTTTAAAAACAAGTTTAGATTGTTCAAAAAATTATTAAATCAAATCTCTTTGAAAGAAATAATATTGTTCATCAAAGGTTTAATCAGGAAAACAATTATATTCTCATATCAATTTATTTCCCTAGGATAATAATTCGAGGTGATCAATCAAGAATTATTGTGAAGAACAACCAAGGATGAAGATCAATAAAGATAATGAATCATAAAATTAACAGATCTAATAAACCATAAAAACCCAATGAAAAACCCTAAACCTAACAAGCAAACTACCCAGACATGTTTAATAAAGCACAAAACATCTCTCTGAATAATAAGCAATTGATATTAAGAAGTAAGGAAGGGAGTTCAAGAATCTTCTCTCTACAGATGAAATCAGATCTATCTCTCCAAAGCTCTCAATATCTCTTTTGGTTGCAGAATCAAACTTAGGTCTAAACAATAACCATAAAAATCCTATATATACTCTAAAACACCTCTTGGGCTTTAATTGCAAATAAGGAAAACTTGGGCTTATTTTGTAATTCTTCTAAAGCTTGTGGAGACAACTTTCGTTTGTCTTTGTGGCACCTGCATCGATCGATGCTGATATTGCATCGGTCGATGCAAAGTCTTGATAACGTCTCCAAGCTTCGTTGATCAGCCTTCATGCTTTGATTATGCTCCAAATCATCCTCTTTTAGCTCCTTTGTGTTCCATCCGTGCCAATGAGTACCTAAACCTATAAAGACTCAAAAACCACCTAGAAAACAAATCAAAAGACTCAAAAAGCATAATTATACCATGGTTAAAAACCACAAAAACCATGATATATCAAGTAGTTCAAGAATGCCACTTTGATGTCATTCCAGGTCTTCAGAGATCCTGGTTTTAGCTGCCTTAGCCAATGAGAAGCTTCCCCAGCAAGAGAGTAGGGGAAAAACTTGCAGTAGAGATAGTCCACTGTGACTCCATTAGCTTTGATACTCGTGACTATATCCTCAAAATGCTCAATATGGTCTAGAATGTGGCAGGTTCTGGAATGACCTTTTTCCAACAAGAGCAAAGTAGGCAGGCTTCAGCTCAAAATCATTCCTTGGGAATAGAGGAGGGACAATTGCTGAGCGGTTCTCATAGAACAAGTCTGGTTTGTTGAAGTCAGCAAGAGTCTTGACAAGCTCTCCATCGTTGTCCCGTATGCCCTGAAGAATCTGCTGGTCATTACCATCCAAATCCGCACCATTCGCACCAGCTCTGGCATTGCATCGATCGATGCCAACGTTGCGTCAGTCGATGCCATCTTGGTTGCATCGATCGATGCCATCGTTGCGTCGGTCGACGCAACCTGCATTCTCATCAACCACGACGAGTTCTTACTGAATAACCCGTCCATCAGCATCAAGTTATTGGCCTTGTTTGTTGCGCACATGACCCTCTTGATCCCTCAAAACTTCAGCCTCATCAGTTCTCAGTATGATTTTTTTGGCCATCTTCGCTGACTTGGCTGCTTTTGTGTTATCACGCTCTAGTTCTCCTAACTCTTGGTTTGTAAGCTTAACAACTGGACCAGTAGGATTTTTCCTGGTGCTAGGCTTAGGCATGTATCTGAAACACACAAGAGAAAAGAAACAAAAGCGTGTGAGTAAAATAGAAAAATAAAAATTTAGACAAAATCAAAGACTTTAATCTAATGCTGAATCAAAAGAGTCCCCACAAACGGCGCCAAAATTTGATATGCTCAAATTTACCCAAGAGCTACTCTCTCAAATTAAGAGATCAATGTAGTATTTAGGGATCGAATCCACAAGAACTCTAATTCACACAATAGACTTAATAATCTTTTAATTATGCTAAAAAGAAATATTGTAATTAAATTGCAAAATAAAGTAGAAAATAAAAGAGATATAAATTCAGATGGATTAAACGCTAGGCCTAGGAAAATTCTCAGGAAATCATAGAAAATTAGATCAGCTAATTAAGCATGCATGATTCACCAATTAAGCACCGTTCTTGAACTCTAAACACAATTGTAAAATAAATCAGTTCTCACTGCAAATATTATCTAAATTTAAAACCAGAAAATCCAAATCTCTTTGCAAAATTCTAGGTTAAAAATAAGCAATAAAATCAAGTTTAGATAAGTTCACAAAATCACTAATTCAAATCTCTTTGCAAAAAGTAATTTTGCTCACCAAAGATTTTTGTCAGAAAAATCAATTATATTCTCATATAGATTAATAATCCTAAGATCTAAATCCAGATGACTAATCAAAGATCTAGCATTAAGAACAACATATGGTGAAGAACAAGAAAGATAACAAATCTAAACAATTAATCAATCTAACAATCCATGAAATCCCTAATGAGAAACCCTAAATCTAACAAGCAGATCTACTCAGACATATTCAATGAAAAGCAAAACATCTTCTGAATAAATTGCATTAAGAGATTAAAGGAAGAAGTAAAGGAGTTTTGAATCTTTCCTGAAGGAGTCTTGATTCTTCTCTCCAAAAGCTCTCTAAAAATCTTTCAGGGTTTTCTCTAAAAAGTTGCAGGAAAAAATAAAGCTTAGGTTTAAACAATGACCATAAAAATCCTATTTATATTCCTAAACACGTCCAGGGACTAATGATGCAAATATGGAAAACTTTAGGGCAGCTTTGTAAATCTTCAAAACTTGTGGGAAAACTTCCAATTCTTCTATTGGATGATGCATCGATTGACACCATCACTTGCATCGACCAATGCATATCTCTGAACGTGTCTCTCAACTTCACAGCTTAGCCTCAATGCTTGAATGTGCTCCAAATCCTCCTATTTAGCTCCATTATGCTCCCATCCATGCTAAATCCTATAAAGACTCAAAAAGACTCTAAAAATACCAAAAAGACTCAATAGATAAGACTTATATCATGGCTAAAACACCTAAAAACCATGATATATCAGTGGCCAATAAAGCAGCTGGATGTCTCAAACGCCTTTCTCCATGGAGAACTGCACGAACCTGTTTTCATGTACCAACCTGATGGCTTTCTCGATCAACAGAAACCAAACCATGTGTGTCGTCTCACCAAGGCCCTTTATGGACACATTCAGCACCTTTCTGATAGAATTTGGCTTCTACTGCAGCAAATATGATCCCTCTTTGTTTACTTATCGAAGAAATGGAGATTCTCTAACACTACTCTTGTATGTTGACGATATTCTTCTTACAGGTAGCAGTCAACAATCTTCTGGACAAGCTTCTCGAAGCTCTGAATCAACGCTTCCTCATGAAAGATCTTGGTCCTCCTAAGTACTTCCTTGGCGTTGAGTTTGAAATGCATTAAGATGGCATTTTCATGCACCAGACAGCCTATGCCTCTGACATTTTACACCAAACCTCAATGAGCAATTGCAATCCAAAGCCGACTCCACTTCCGCAGCAACTCACTAATCTGAGCTCTAAGCTGTTCTCCGAACCCACATACTTCAGAAGTCTCCCGGGTAAACTGCAATACCTAACCGTTACTCGCCCTGATATTCAGTTTGCTGTGAATTTTGTTTGTCAGCGGATGCATGCTCCTACTATCTCAGAATTTGGTCTACTAAAACGGATCCTCCGATATCTCAAAGGAACACTTCACATGGGTCTACGCATCTGGAAAGACAACAACCTATCTCTATTGGCTTACAGTGACAGTGACTGGGGAGGCTGCAAGAATACCAGACGATCAACCTCTGGATTCTGCACTAGGCTTGGACCTAATCTCATTTCATGGTCAGCTAAACGCCAACAGACAGTATCGAACTCATCCAGTGAAGCAGAATACATAGCCCTCACAGCTACAGCTCAAGAACTCACGTGGCTCTCCTTTCTTCTCAGAGATCTCAGAATTTTTCAAAATCATCCCACCGTCCTTCAATACGACAACCTCTCAACAGTCTACCTTAGTGCGAACCCAGCTCTCCACAATCGCTCGAAAAGCTTCGACATCGATTACCACTTCATCAGAGAGAAAGTAGCCCTTGGCTTCATTGAGACGAGGCACATCCCAGCAGCCTTCCAATTAGCGGACATCTTCACCAAATCATTACCTCAAAAACACTTGGTCTTCCTCCGGCAAAGGCTCGGCGTCGAATGTTCTCCCACCTCACAATTGAGGGGGAATGTTAGAGAATGTCCTAAGTTGAGCCCAACAACAATCCAAGACAAGGCCCATTCCAAGTTGAGCCCAACTACTCAACCACAGAAGAAGACAAATCCTTTTGTACCTGCAAAAGACATTAGAGAAAAGATGGAGCTGCAACCACAAGGAACAGATTCAAAGCTCTCTTAACCTTATGTGATGACTAGGGTTGTGACTAGCTGTACTCTAAAGATAAGAATAGGAAAAACTCTAGAGAAGTCTAGATTGTTTTATATCTTATATAAAGACTACTAAGACTATTGTAAACATTATTGAGAAACAAGATCATTTTACCAAAGTATTGAAATCTCCTTCAAAAACACACCAGCCCATAGTAACCTTTCCCAGACGGAACACTCTATAAGAATGGAGGTAAATTGTAATTTCCGAATAACGTGGGCTCTTACATACAATTTTCTGGACATTTATATTATACAAATACAAGTTATTTATACCCTTTTTATAAAATTTTCTCTTATGTCTTTCTTTCCTAGTTCCTAGTATGATATTTCGGGGACATTTTCTGTAAAATCTTGTAAGTTTTTTTAAACTCTTTTGCTAAATGGATGAATTACAAAACGGAATTCTAATTCATGATAATTTTTGGCTTAACAATATATTTCACAATTTTCTTGTACTATACATAAAACAAACCATTTAAATATAATAAAATTGTTTTTATTCCAACAAATGATAGTTGTTATTCCAAACAAAAAAAAAAAGAAATGTTTTTTTATTATTAAAATATTAGAGAAATATTTAAACTGATATAAAACTTCGACAGCATCAAAATCTATTTTGATTGTAATGGTACCGTTGCTATTTCTCGATATTTGTAAAATTGTGAAATATATACATAAACGATTACTTGATACACGATCTCTGGTTACTAAGGAGACATCTCATCAAATTTTATGCAGAGATTGCGAGACGAATAAAAGTATTTATATACACTATTAGAGTATGGTTTATATAAAATCATAGTTAAGTTTGTAATTGTGATTTGGTATTGAGTAAACCAGATGTAAACCGGAAATTAGACTTAGTATGAGTGTAAATGTAAAATGTTCAGAAGAGTTAATGAAAAATACGAAGTTCTTCTTCTTCCTTCTTTTAAGTGTTCAAAAAAGCATTATAGGCAGTCGCCTAGACGCCGTCTAGATGCTAGGCGCTCAGCAAACGCCTAGATAGCCACTTAAACCGTTTAAAATTAAATTTTGATTTTTAACTATATATATTTAAATCATTAAGTTTTATATATGTATATGTAACTATAAATGTTTATATGTTGTTAATATAACTTAAATAAATGTATTGTTTTTACATTTGTTTATAATTTATATATATTTTTTATTTTTCTAACATATAATTGTACATAATTTTATATATATAATGTTTTATGTTGTAAACACCTAAACTGGCTAAAATCTGTCTAGGCTCTGATTAGACGTTCTAGGCGCTAGGCGCTGGATCACCGCCTAGATACCGCCTAACGCTTTCTTGAACAACTGTTTTTTGGTAACACCTTCAACAGGATCTTCTTCCTTACTTGAGCAGGATCTTCTTCCTTCTTCTTCTCTCTCGTAACAAACTTTTTCTCCTAACATACACCTTCAACATAGAGTTCTTTGGAGACTGACCAATGAGAAATAAGCTCCCACGGGACCGTTGGCCAACAAAGAAGAGTGTGTACCACTTTCGATAATTTCCCCTTTCTCTAAAACAGTGATCGTGTCGCAGTTCTGAATTGTGCTAAGCCTATGTGCAATCACAATACTTGTCCTCCCAACCATCAAACGCTCAAGTGCGTCTTGTACCACACGTTCCGATTGGCTGTCCAAAGCGCTCGTAGCTTCATCAAGGAGCAAGACAGATGGATTCTTTAGAACAGCTCGAGCGATCGCAATTCTCTGTTTTTGACCACCAGACAATTGCACTCCCCTATCCCCGCAGTACGTGTCATAGCCATCAGATAGCAATGTGATAAAATCATGAGCGTTGGCTGCCTTTGCCGCCTCGATAATCTCCGATTCGTTTATCTTGTTAGATGCTCCTCCGTACATGATGTTCTCTCGTATTGTCCCAGCGAACAACGTTGGCTCTTGGCTAACCAAAGCTATATGTTGACGAAGTGATCTCAGATGATATGATCTTATATCACGATCATCGATTTTAACAATACCCTTTAACGGGTCATAGAACCGCTCGATCAAGCTAATTATCGTGGATTTACCTGACCCGCTTGGACCTACGATCGCTGTTGACTTCCCCTCTTCGATCTTAATAGAGAAGTTCTTGAATATAATCACATCAGGTCGTGTTGGGTAAGCGAAGTCCACGTTGAGAAATCTTATTTGTCCCTTTATTTTTTTGGGGACGTATCCATCTAGGCTCTCTGGCTCAATGGTTGTGCATCGATCTAATACTGCAAACACTGACACAACCGCATCTGATCCCTTGGCTAGATCTTTGGTCATGGTCCCAGCTTCGGCAATAATCCGACCCGTACTCGAAAAAATCAAAAACAACTCTAAGAATGCTTTTGACACCATCTTCCCATCAGCAACTAGTCTACCACCATACCAGAAATTCAAAGCTGACACACCCGTTATAAGGCTTTGTGAAGTCCCCAACATAATCCCTGCTAACCACGATTGGCGGACGCTTTCTCTCCGCGGACCTTCTTGTGCCCTTTTAAATAATTTAATAATTCTTTCCTGTGAGGAGAAAGCTGTGATGGTTCGAATATTGGAGACAGCCTCGGCAGCTAGTTTAGTGCTTTCATCTTGGGCGTTGATGGCATTTTTCGACATGCGCTTAAGCAGAACACGTTTAGTGTAGAAGGACACAACAATCAGTGGCTGCACTGAAATCATCACTATGGCGAATCGCCAAGAGATGACCAAACCAATTATACAAGTGATACTCACTGATGATATAGTTTGTACCAACAGTGACATTCGATCACCAACTAGTGATCTCACCTGTCATAACAAACCATTCCAAAATCAAGAAATAGATAATTAATTATATAATAAAAAGAGTAAAAAATTTAACTTCAAATTAGTAAGGGAGAAAAAATACCACATTAGCATCGTTTGCTAGTCTAGAGCAAACCGCACCACTCGAGTTCTCATCTTCGTCAAACCAATTGACTTCAAAAGTTAGTATCTTCCCTAGCATATGTTCTCGGATACGTTTTGTGAGGTATTCGCCCATGTATGCAAAACTATAATGCTGACTAATATTAGTCAAGAAAGTGAACAAAGCTAGTCCGACAAATACTAACGCATAGATCCTTGTTTTCTCCTTCATCTCCTCATGACTCGTTAGGAAAAATACTGATACCATTGATCCTGTAGAAAATGCGTAAATTGGTTGTACAGCACCAAACAGGCCTGCACCTACGCAACCAGATAATGCATGTTTCCACTCTGGTCTATTCATTGCCATCAATCTCTTAAATGATGGCACACGTGACCTATTATCCTTAGGAATCAAATCTGTAACAATACTTGAACTCGTGCTACGAATAAATTCTTTTGGACTGTACTTCAGGTCTTTACTCAAACTCGTTACCTGGCCCTCTTTCACACTTACATTGATGTTACGATCTGATTCTTTATTTTCCTTTTGTTGTAAGCGGATTAGAGAAGTGTAGTGACCATCTACTTTCTCCAAGAGCTCGTCATGTGATCCAGTTTCTGTAATGCGGCCATTTTTTACTACACAGATAATATCAGCATTACGAATGGTAGAGAGGCGGTGGGCAATTATTATAGTTGTGCGGCCAACAGAAGCATTATCTAAGGCTTCTTGGACTACCCTTTCGGATTCTGAGTCCAATGCGCTTGTTGCTTCGTCTAGAAGAAGAATTTTCGGTGACTTAATTATTGCTCGTGCAATTGCGATCCTCTGCTTCTGGCCTCCAGATAATTGTACTCCTCTTTCCCCAACCTTTTCCAAACACAATGACCAAAATATACATTTATAACGTCAAACAAAAAATTGAAAGTATAGTAGGTTTTCTCTTTTTTTTTTATAAGAAAATAGGAATATAACCTGAGTTTTGTAACCATCGGTGAACTGAGATATGAAACTATGAGCATTTGAAGCTTTGGCAGCTTCCACTACCTCGTTGATGGATGCATCCTCTTTACTGAATAATATGTTTTCTGTTATTGATGTGGCGAAAAGCACTGGCTCTTGGCTAACTAGACCCATTTGTGATCTCAACCAGTTCACTTGCAACTTATGAATGGGCACACCATCAAGAAGAATCTCTCCAGCGACCGGGTCATAGAACCTTTGCAAAAGTGATATCATAGTTGACTTTCCCGATCCGCTTCCGCCTACCAGAGCGACAGTTTTCCCTGATGGAATTCTTAGACAAAAGTCTTCAAAGATTGGGGTTAGGGGTCTAGACGGGTATGTGAACTTCACGTGGTTGAAATCGATTTCTCCTCGAGTTGTCTCCAAAATCTGGCCTTCCACGTTGTCTGAGTCTATATCAGGAATTCTTTTTATCACTTTGATCATTCGTTCCCCCGCTACAAACGCCTCCGAGAAAGTTTTGAGATTCAACAAACTTTGACCTAGGGATCTGGAAAATGTAAGATATCAAGTATCATGACTACAAGATGGGTTGTGTTTTGTCAGCAAAACCCAAAAGCATTTAAATATAGTTACTTACATGCCGCCGAACGTGACGCAAGCAGTGACCGTGGAGACAGTACCACCTTTGGAACCATAGTTCATAACCAGGCGACTTCCGTACCAAGTCATGAACCCCCATATAGCATAAGTAATACCATTGCTCCCAATGGTGATTCCTTTAGCTAGCCCTTGTCTCAACCCTAGCTTCACCGACCCTTGAAGTGCATTTGAGAACTTTGCTATCATCTTCTTTTCACTACCAAATGCGTAGACGGTTCGAACCGACGAGATGGCCTGCTCAGCTATAGAACCAGCTCCATTGTACTCTTCACGTATCCTCCTCGAGATGTTTATGAGGGCTCCTCCATACATTAGTCCAGGGATCAAGAGAAGGACGATAAATGGGAAGCCTACTATTGTAAGTCTCCACAATAAGACGAAACCCACTATGTAGCTTCCGACAAACGCAGATGTATTCATCAAAAAGTTTGGTAACTGCTTGAAATCAAAATCATCAAAAACCGGTAAAAAACAGGAATCATGGTTTAAAAATGATAGATAAAGATAGAAAGTTAAGAGTTAAGACCTTCTCACTGATGAAGTCTTGAATGACGAGGCTGTCACTAGAGACACTAGTGATAACATCAGAAGTGCTTGTGACATGAAGATCAAAGTAACCCACATCTTGTCTTAACACCGCTTTTAAGTACTTCTCCCTCAGTTTTGCCGCTTGTCTCTCCCCTGTTCTTGTCCAGCAGTATCCTTCTGTTTTGTTTATACATATTAAAACCATTTTGACAAAATTAATTAAACGATGATTAGTTACATTGAAATTCATCATCTTTCTTCACTCGATTAAAAACGGAAAGAAACATTGTCTATATATACTTACCAAGGAAACATATCACCAAAGATGCACAAGCCACATAAAGCAAAACTAGAGCATTCTGTTCCCAACAGAAGATACATTAGTACTCTTTCTCTTAAGTGAAATTGAAGAAAGAGAAAGAGCGAGAGAAAAGACCTTGGAGATGGTTTGCATGAATGTCACATCAATGACAGAGAAGTCACCAAAGTCGTTCAGTAGTTTGCTGCAGACGAAAAATATCATAGGAGTAACGAAGCCATCACCAATGGCTCCGATTAAGCCTAATGCCATCAATATACAATCTACACCGTCGGCGTGAATAAATATCGATCTTATGCTTTCCCAACTCTTTATCTTCATCTTCTTCCTCCACCTGATCTCCTCTTTGTTTCTGTTTCAGAGAAAAGACCAAAACGACTCCTTGACCTTAGGGAAACGACAGCTTGCAGTCTTCTCTCTTTTTCTACAAGATCAGAAGGCTCTCTTGTCGTGTTTTGTTATTTGTTCACGTCTTCATGACTGTTTTTATATATTTTAGGAACACAAAGAAAGACCGTTGGTCTTTTATTATGTGAAACATTTAATTATTATGACATGTGATTTATACCATCAAATTCACTATTCTAATTGGTGTCTTCAAAACGTACTAGTATAAGAAAACGATAAATCTATCCTTCGGTGTTTCCAAAAAAAAAAAAAAATCATTTAAGTTTACGCATTATTAGTTAGTTATTATTGTAAACTTTAAGAAAAACAATTGAAAATTATTGATTTAAAGTTTTAAAAAATTGTAATTTACAAAAATCAAAGCATTTATAATCGACTATTAATAATTTTCTAAAAAATATTTTTGTTTCATACAAAGAACATGATCTTATTAAGGATTAAGATATTAAACCAAAATTAATGACAAAACACCAACTAAGCGAGCTGTGAGTCCTCGATATTTAAATGGGAATGGTTCTTTGCCCAACCAAATATCCAGTTAGATCATTTTTAATAGTTTTTCTTAGTTTTATATTTAAAATAAAGAAACTATATATTAGAGGTGAATTTTACTTTAATCCATTTTTATTATCACCTCTAATATAGATGTGAGAATAAAGGTAGTTAGAGCAAATTTTCCTCTAAAATAGATATTACTTTATATCTCTCTATATATAAAAATAAATATAGAGATGAGTCGGAGATGTTTTTACAATTATTTTTATGGTTGAATTGGTAAAGACGGTGTCCAACAACATGACAACTTATTTAAAGAAAACTAAAATATCTAGTTTTTTTTTGTAGCATTGATATTAAAGCAGAAAAATGAATCCAAAATATCTCTTTTGACTTTCTGAACCTCTCTAATAAAATATACTACTATTTTATTTATGGAAAAGGTTTAGAATAGTAAAACACCATTATTAAGTCAGTAGTCGTCTAATTAAAAAAAACTAATTTATGTATATCTTACGCACATATGACATATGTCATCAATTTACCATTGACTTTAGCTGTCTTTATAAAACAACATCCTATATGTATAATTAAATAACAGCGATGTAGATTGGATACTGACCACTACAACTACAATAATGGATCTTACTTCTTACATATATTGTTCATGTATTATATAGTGCTTATATGAGTATTATATATTAAAAAAAATTCTAATTTTTATTCTCAATTTGCATATCAAACCTACTAAATCGAATTTAATGTACAATATAACTATTTCTGGAAGAGTTTATACGGTCATATACTCATATAATCATATTCATTACTGTTTTAAAATTCTTTTTTGGGCAAACAGTGTCTTAAAATTCTAAAATCGATAATTAGCAAGGTTTCATGGTTGTTTCCATTTTTTTTTTTGTCAACAAAAGAAATCAGCTCAAACGAGCCAATTTAGGGGAAAATCGTTTACAAATAAAACATGATGCGGGGACACACGTATCTGGCGTGCTAAAGAGTCCGCACGTACATTAGATTGTCGTGGAACATAAAGCAAAGAGAAGGAAGAAAACTCCTCCCTGTCTATCTGAATGTCGTCGAGGTATGTTGCAAAGGCTGGCCAATCAGTAGGAGAAGACACCATCTTCACCAAGTCTGAGCAGTCGGTAAGGAAAACCACATCCCGAAAGTCGTGGCCAATCATGCAGCGTATCGCCCAGAGGAAAGATTCAACCTCAGCATGTAGCGGGGATAAGCTTCACTGGAAATTGGTCACACCAAGCACTGGGGGCGTGTTTTGTGACGAGATACATCACCATCCTGCACCTGCAAAAACATATGTTTCCTTCCAGAAGCCATCCACATAACATCGATAGCCGGTAAAATCCCAAGGGAGTGATATACCGAGATGAGGTCCCGATGACGGACGTGGAGGGATGGAGATGACCTCGTCGCCCTCAATATCCACCTGAGCCTCCTGCCAAGTAACCGCCTCACTCTCCGCCACCCGGACAACCACATCTAGGCGTTCATCCAAATTCTCGAAAACACGTGCATTTCGAGCTTTCCAAATATACCACATCAGCCAAGGAAAGACCGTGATGTGTGAACCCGGGCCGTTCGGATCCAGAAAATGATCTAGATTAGTATAGACCGACTCCGTCGGGAAATGCTGAGGTCCCACAGGAACATTGACCAATGCCCAGACTTGTCGAGCCGGCGGACACAAAAATATGGCATGATTGATATCCTCCGCCTCAAACCCGCACCGTGTGCAAACAACATCGCAATTCACCCCTTGACAGCGTAAATTAGTCGATACCGATATGCAGCCCGATAGAACTTGCCACAGAAAATGCTGTAATTTCGGTGGACAAGACACCTTCCAAACCCTTGCAAGAAGGGGGGTAATTTCTGGCCCAGAACCCAAGGCCCGAAAAGGACCCTGGACATCCATACGTGCCGTCTCATATCCAGATTTCACTGTGTATTTCCCTGTTTTGGTAAAATGCCACCCTAAACAATCATCCTTGATATCACTACCAAGACGGATAGCCTCAATCAGTGCAACATCCAAAGTATCAAAATGCTGGGTGAGCAGATCCTTCCGCCATGATCTTGTACGACGATCAATCAAATGAGGTATTCGGAGATTTGGGTCATTAAAAGGACCGTTACTTAAGGCTAGTCTCGGGAATTGGGCTGGGACCCAGGGATCGCTCCATAAGAAATGAAGGACCCCGAGCCAACCCGTGTAATAAGGCCTTTGTTCACCAGAGAGCGAGCAGAAATGATGCTCCTCCACCCGTACGAGGGTGAATAAGATCGTATTGGATCCAAAGGATCTGAGTTCCGATAATATCTACTTTTAAAAACCTGGGCAAATAGGGAGTCCGGGTACTCTAATAGTCTCAACAATTGCTTAGCCAACAGAGCTGTATTAAAATCATCAACGCTCTTAAAACATAAACCTCCTAACTGTTTGCTACAACAGACCGTTCCCATGCAATCCAGTGCATACCCCCGGATTGGCCATTTGTACTCCACCAGAAATTTGCCACGGCACTGGTCAGTTTAGATGTGATTGTCTTTGGGAGGCGATAACAAGACATCACAAAGGTTGGGACCGCCGTTGCGACCGACTTGACCATAACCTCTTTCCCCCCTTTCGAAAGTAGCCTCGCCGACCACCCCGTCGTACTGCTTTGCAAACGATCTCTGACATAAGATAAAACCTTAGTCTTTGACCCTCCCATACTCTCAGGGATACCCAAATAAGTACCCATTCCCCCCAGATTCGTGATCCCTAGTACTCCCTGTATTTCTGCCTGGACTCCCGCATCAACCGTGTGACCAAATTGTATCGAAGACTTTGCCAGATTAATCTGTTGACCCGAGACCCCTTCATACTGCCGTAAAATCTCCAAAATTTCCATGCATTGATCCTTGTCAACCTTACAGAAGAAAAGGCTATCATCCGCAAACAGCAAATGGATGATTGGCGGGCATTGATTTGCCACCTTAATACCCGTACTCCGCTTATCCGCCTCCGCCTTCCGGATATTTGCAATAAGAACCTTTGTGCATAATATGAACAAATAAGGATACAGGGGATCCCCCTGTCGCAGGCCCCGCTCCGGAACAATTAATCCATTTGGTTGCCCATTGAGGAGAACCCGATACTCCACCGAGGAGACACAGAACATGATCCAGGAAATCCATCGTTCCGAAAAACCCATTTTCCGAAACATTGCCTCAAGAAAGCCCCACTCTACTCTATCATACGCCCTACTCATATCCGTCTTTATTGCCATAAATTTTCCTTTACACGATTGGTTTGTCCGCAGCCCATGAAACATTTCTTGAGCAATCAAAAATATTATCCGAAATCAAACGACCCGGAACAAAAGCCGTTTACGTCTCTGAAATGAGACCAGGTAGGAAAACCTTAAGCCGTTGGCACAAAACCTTAGAGATAACCTTATACCCCACATTACACAAACTGATGAGACGCAATTTCGTCATCCGCGTCGGCTTTACCACCTTAGGGATAAGACAAATATGCGTCCGATTTAAACCTTTTTCAAAAACACCCACCTCCAGAAACTGGTTAACCATAGAGACAAGGTCAGCCTTGACAATGGTCCATGCCTTCTGGAAAAACAAAGCAATCATTCCGTCCGGCCCTGGCGCTTTATCCGGGTGCATCATAAACAAAGCCTGTCGGACCTCTGCTTCTGTAGCCGGAGAAGTTAACCGGGTATTATCTACATCCGTTATGACCGTATTAACCTCCCGTAAAACATCCTCAAAATTGTCTGGATTAATTGAAGTTAACAGGTCCTCGAAATACGAGACCGCCGTGTCACAGATATCCACATCTTCTGTTGACCAAACATCATGTTTATTATACAGGCCAACAATCCTATTACGAGCCCGTCGCTGTTTAGTTTTTGCCTGAAAATATTTTGTATTTTTGTCCCCCACCCGCATCCAGCGATTCCTACTTTTCTGATACCAATGAATTTCCTCATCCCGGTATGCCGCAAGCAACTTGGAATGCAGATCCGAGATTAACTCCGGTGTAGACGCATCATCCGCCTGAGCCACATCCAACTTCCGTTTAAGATCCTCAATCAAATCCCTACCAAAAGGGGTCTGCGTCTTACGCCAGCGAGAAATCGCCCGTCGACAGGACACAATTTTATCCACAAATCCGGACGAGCCTGGGTCCTGGTCAGCATTCCAACCAGAAGAAATCGCCTCCATCAAGCCCGCCTTACCAACCCAACGCCGATCAAACATAAAGCTCTGCCGTCCCCGTGGCCTCTTCGCACCTATACTTGTTACCAGGGGCATGTGATTAGACGCGATCATCGGTAAATATTCAGTCGCCGTATCGGGGAATAAATCATGCCAATCCTCATTGCCTAAGGTTCTATCCAACCTACACCGGATAGGTTTCTTATCCCGCCAACCTCTCCAAGACAAGCAATCCCCCAGAAAGGGGAAATCCAGGAGTACACAATCCCTAATCATTCCATTAAAAGCAAGAAAAGAGGAAGCAGGATGTAACCGCCCTCCGCGTTTTTCATGATTACCCATTAATTCATTAAAATCCCCAATAAAAAACCAAGGTGTGGACCGAGTGGTACCAATTCTGATTAACCGTTCCCAAACCAAATCGCGGTTTTTAGGAACAGGATCACCATAAACAAAAGTTAAATTAATAACACGACCTTTGAAACATGCTTCAATATCAACTAATCGATTTGATTCCATTAAAATTGAAACATTAAAAACATCTTTATTATAAAATAAAGCCAATCCTCCACTACAACCATTAGGTTCCACTGTTTTTAAATCGGTATAGCCAAAGTGGCCTACAAATTTTTCCAGAAAAGAAAAAGACTGTTTTGTTTCCATAAGAAATAAAAAAATTGACCTATGTTTATTCCAGAGATCCCTAAGATTCCCTATAGAGGCCTTATTACCAAGCCCTTGGCAGTTCCAACTTAGTACATTCATTTAACAATCTTGGGTTTGGGTGGTTTACCACCCCCTAGCCCGCCTTTGGCTCCGTCCTGAGCCTTGGGGGCTTGTCCACTCTTGCCAGTACTCGGACCATGCGGAGGACGTCTCCTTGGTGATAACAACATCTGCACATTGCACTTCTTTGTACTCACACCCCTTAAAGCCAAACCACGCCCCTTCCTGCCTTTTGCNGCGTCGGCTTTACCACCTTAGGGATAAGACAAATATGCGTCCGATTTAAACCTTTTTCAAAAACACCCACCTCCAGAAACTGGTTAACCATAGAGACAAGGTCAGCCTTGACAATGGTCCATGCCTTCTGGAAAAACAAAGCAATCATTCCGTCCGGCCCTGGCGCTTTATCCGGGTGCATCATAAACAAAGCCTGTCGGACCTCTGCTTCTGTAGCCGGAGAAGTTAACCGGGTATTATCTACATCCGTTATGACCGTATTAACCTCCCGTAAAACATCCTCAAAATTGTCTGGATTAATTGAAGTTAACAGGTCCTCGAAATACGAGACCGCCGTGTCACAGATATCCACATCTTCTGTTGACCAAACATCATGTTTATTATACAGGCCAACAATCCTATTACGAGCCCGTCGCTGTTTAGTTTTTGCCTGAAAATATTTTGTATTTTTGTCCCCCACCCGCATCCAGCGATTCCTACTTTTCTGATACCAATGAATTTCCTCATCCCGGTATGCCGCAAGCAACTTGGAATGCAGATCCGAGATTAACTCCGGTGTAGACGCATCATCCGCCTGAGCCACATCCAACTTCCGTTTAAGATCCTCAATCAAATCCCTACCAAAAGGGGTCTGCGTCTTACGCCAGCGAGAAATCGCCCGTCGACAGGACACAATTTTATCCACAAATCCGGACGAGCCTGGGTCCTGGTCAGCATTCCAACCAGAAGAAATCGCCTCCATCAAGCCCGCCTTACCAACCCAACGCCGATCAAACATAAAGCTCTGCCGTCCCCGTGGCCTCTTCGCACCTATACTTGTTACCAGGGGCATGTGATTAGACGCGATCATCGGTAAATATTCAGTCGCCGTATCGGGGAATAAATCATGCCAATCCTCATTGCCTAAGGTTCTATCCAACCTACACCGGATAGGTTTCTTATCCCGCCAACCTCTCCAAGACAAGCAATCCCCCAGAAAGGGGAAATCCAGGAGTACACAATCCCTAATCATTCCATTAAAAGCAAGAAAAGAGGAAGCAGGATGTAACCGCCCTCCGCGTTTTTCATGATTACCCATTAATTCATTAAAATCCCCAATAAAAAACCAAGGTGTGGACCGAGTGGTACCAATTCTGATTAACCGTTCCCAAACCAAATCGCGGTTTTTAGGAACAGGATCACCATAAACAAAAGTTAAATTAATAACACGACCTTTGAAACATGCTTCAATATCAACTAATCGATTTGATTCCATTAAAATTGAAACATTAAAAACATCTTTATTATAAAATAAAGCCAATCCTCCACTACAACCATTAGGTTCCACTGTTTTTAAATCGGTATAGCCAAAGTGGCCTACAAATTTTTCCAGAAAAGAAAAAGACTGTTTTGTTTCCATAAGAAATAAAAAAATTGACCTATGTTTATTCCAGAGATCCCTAAGATTCCCTATAGAGGCCTTATTACCAAGCCCTTGGCAGTTCCAACTTAGTACATTCATTTAACAATCTTGGGTTTGGGTGGTTTACCACCCCCTAGCCCGCCTTTGGCTCCGTCCTGAGCCTTGGGGGCTTGTCCACTCTTGCCAGTACTCGGACCATGCGGAGGACGTCTCCTTGGTGATAACAACATCTGCACATTGCACTTCTTTGTACTCACACCCCTTAAAGCCAAACCACGCCCCTTCCTGCCTTTTGCCTCATCCGCCTGTAAGCTGGCACCCTCCATTGCTACCTCCTCTATCGCACCATCATCACCCCCTAAATCCTCCTTTAAATCATCAAAGGTATCAGGATCTTCCTCCATCACCTCATCATCGAGCCCCCCGCTCCCACCCCCACTACCACCCTCCATGAGACCACCCTGAATGCCGCCCGTGCCCAAGACATTTCCTTAAGCTGCTGCCGCATCCTCAACACTCGTGGGTTGCACTACACGATCCGGAATGAAAACACCACCAACCTCCCCAACATCGCCAGTAACCTCCCCAACAACTTTGGAGGCCACGGTGGGAACCGCAGCAACGTCCACCCGTATCTCCTCTAGAGCCTTAACCTCCATCCGTATATCCCCCTGAGGAAGCCCTGGAGCAACACCATAATCAGGGGCTATCCCACCAGAGCCATGCAAACCACCCTCTTCTTCCACCATCACACTCGAGACATCCATGATTTGACCCTCCTCAGCAACCTCCTCCTCCACTACCAGAGACACACCCACACCCACCGTCTCATCCTGAAACAACGGTCGCCTGACAACCCTACTCGGTTGAGAGCTCACACGCTGCGATCCGACCTCCTCAACAACCGGCTCTCTAGCCCTCTCCTCACAAGTTCGACCCTGATCCCTCGCCATCCCTTGCCGGCTCCGAGAGTCCTGTGAAGTTCCCACATGTGAAGACTTCTTAGCACGATAGGAGGGCCCAGCCACCGGCTCCATTCTAGGTTTAGATGAAACTTGAATGTTACTCTGATAGTGCCCTTTATTATAACCATTGCCACCTCTAGCTTCAGCCAGAACTGCCCCTTTGTAACTTAACATATGTTCCTGATCACTACACACCTCTTTGCCATCTCCACCCCGTCCAGAAGAACATGAGCTCAATTTTGGACAAACTTTTTCATCATGGCAGAGACTAAAACAAGTCTTACACCATCCGTGCAGGCACTCATAAATCAGATTAACAATCGTCACCTCGCCATTATGAAACTCAATGTCCATTTCAAAGCAGAGAGGCTTCAGATGATCAATCGTTACCTGGACCCTCCCTCTGTCAATATCAACAGCTTCCACCACACCCAGAGCCGACCCAATAACTCTAAAAGTGGGTTCCGCCCAAAACTGAATTGGCACATCGGAGACCCGAATCCAGAACTTCAAAGACGATGGCTAAGCCGGATCCACCACTGGAGTCCATCGAACCAAAGAAACCATCCAGGAGTCAAAATGAAAAGGCTCCTTCTTCATTACCGCCAAGAAATCAGCTTCCTCATCAAAATCCAGTTGAAACTTCCCCCATCCCAAATCCGCACCCGCAACTCTACCCTCCACCTGCCAAATCCACGGCATCACAATGAGCAATGACTTCACGTCTTGGACTTGAGGATTGAAACACCGCCCAATAAGAGTTTTTGAATAACCCGCAATGAGAGCAGAGTTATCTAAAAACAGAATCTTGATCTTCTGTCGTGAACCCGAGGCATCCTGCGACAAACCAGCTAACCCCTTCCCCATAAAACCACTTTACGCCATGACACAACACAACCAAAACGAACAAGGGAACTCACAACAAACTCTCCGCAATGAACAAAACAAGAGATGGATGACACAAACTGCTGTCACAACCCACTTATATAGCAATCGGGACCAAAGAGAAACCCAGAAAAGGAAGCCGAGATAAATCAGAGCTGATAAGATTCCAACCAAAGACAATCTCTGACAGTAATTCGCCAAACCATCAGAGAGATCCTCATCTGATCCTGTGCGATCATACCCAATAAATTCAGAGTTGAGTGAGGAAGGAAACAAAACCCGTGGGGAGAGCAAAGAGGGAAAGCCAAATCACCCAGATAATATCTGATTCCAACCAAAGCCAAATCCTGTCCAAAAAATCCCCGATCCTGAAGACAGATCCAAATCAAATCCTGTTTGAAATCGCCCATAGAATCCTGTCCGAAATCTCCCATTGAAACCATCAAAGCCTGAGAAACCCGAGAAATCCGAACATATCCCTTAAAAAACACCAATCTCTTCCATTGTGGAAAAGACCAAACAATAAAATCCCAGATACACCAAATATCATCGAACCCTGCTTCCCAATCAGAGATCCGCAGTATCAAAAACCCGATAGATATTCTTACCCAAAAATCCCCAAAATCCCGAATCTCAATCCCTAACAATTGACCAAGGGAAGGATCTCCGAGAACAACATCACCAATCACCACCAGATCGAAAGAGAACAATAAAAAACCCCATTCTTTAACCCGACAAAGAACCCCAATCATCCGAAAATCGAAAACCTAGAATCGCCTCTCCTTTCTCCTTTCGTTTTTTCTCTAAATTGGTTGTTTCCATTTTATTTGTCATAATTTTATGGAAAAAAATTTGAAAATGAAGACTGAAGATTATATTACGAGTTAAATTAGACTTAGTTAGATTGATTTGCACTTTATATCAGTAAACATTAGAGGATTTTTCCTCTATTTTCCTTTTTTTAATATTTTTCTTTATTTCTGCAGAAAAACCCTATACTTTTTATAACTATAGATAATAGATTTAATACTTTTTTATAATACTTTGAATACCTTACGTACACATCTAAAGAAAAACTAGTTTCTATTATGCCAGTTCTCTAGCATAGTAAAAAGATGTTTCTACGTCTATCATAAAATTCTAGATTCGACAATAGTATAGGCTCCTGGAACATAAATAATGCTTTTAACCAAAAAAAATCTTTATTTTTATATCACATATAATCCTTCCTAGTATTTTTAAAATTATTTTTTAAGTTATAAATAAGTTCAAAACCAAAAATTAATAGCTTAACTGGTAAAGATTTACAGTAAGAGCTTAGAGGACCCTGGCAATTTAGAGTGCTTTTTGAAACAAAACCATAAAATTTATCTTCGTCTTGGGTTTGAGAGGATGTAAACATTCAAAAGTGTGTAAAGTGTGTGATTGTCATTGTTTACTCTCCTCATTTAATTATAACTAGGTGATACCCCGTGCTACAGCACGAGATTGTATATTTTGTTAGTTATTTTTTTGTAATTTGTATTTGTAATGTAGTTTTTTATTTTGATTTATTTTCTTTGTTTATATAGTGTTTATTTGTATATTTGGGTTATACAGTAAACTGGAAATCCTAATAGAGTAAGTAGTTTGTAAAATATAGCTTTTCACGAAATCAGATACACCGCAATATTGGATAGTAGTTTTGTAAGAGACTAGACACTCCGCAATATCGGATAGTAGTTTTGTAAGAGGATAGATATACCGCAATATCGGATAGTAGTTTTGTAAGGGCATCTCCAACCCACCTCTATATTTGCTTTTTAACTCTATTTTAGAGTAAAATCTACTCCAACTCATCTCTATTTCTATCTTTATAATAGAGATCTCTATTTTTTTCCTCTATATATAGAGGAACTCTATTTTTTTCTCTATAATAGAGTTAAATTTTTTATTTATAAAATGGTCCTTGAACTTTTAACACTTTTATATTTATGATCAAAATAAATAAAATATATATTTAATGGTCCTTAAACTTTTAACACTTTTATTATTTTATATGATGCAATGTATTTCTTTTAATAAATGTGATATTTAAAGAATATTTATGAATGTGAAAATTTTAAATAATGTCATAATTTTATGAAAGTTTCACAAATACTAAAATAAATGAGTTAGTTTGCAACTTTTATAAGTAAAAGGTATTAATAGTAAAATAAAAAAGGAATCTCTACGGAATATTCTTTTTAGAGGAAAAAATAGAGGTATCTATTGGAGCAAAAGTCACCTCTATTATAGAGTTCCTCTATTTAATAGGTAAAAATAGGGAAAACCATTGGAGTTTTTCTTTATTTTAGTTTGTCGTCAAAAGAGGAGAAGTTGCTTGTTAAATTTTAGTGTGAGATATTTCTTAGGAAACCATTGTATTTATAGTGAGATTATGTATATTTAGGTTATTATTTAGAAGTTAATATTTGATATATCAAATCTCAGCAAAATTGTAAAAAACTAATTTAATTTATAGTTTGATAAAAATACATGTTATAACGGGTTTAACTCAAACTTTTTTTATATTTTAAATTTTTTAAGAGTAAAAATATTAATATTACTTAAATATTTTATATACTTAAATATATTATAATATTTTAAACTTTTGACGGAGTTCAAAAATTTATAATAATTTAAACATGCTATAAAAATTTAAATATTTATAATCTCTTAAACTTTTTTGAAAAACGTAAATATATTATAATATGTTTACTTTTCAAAAGTTTAAATATGCTCAAATATAGAACCAAATTAAACTGTTAAATTTGGATACTTGATAAATCAAGCTTCCTACTCATTTGTACTCAAAATATATTAGTCATATATTTATAGTGGTTATGAACCATATTCCAAAATATGTAGTCGATGTGGATATACAGTACACACTTTCTGTAAATTAGTTTACAATTTTATATATATATATATATAATTTCTGCAAATTTTATTCTTTCCATCTATACTAATCATAATTAATTACTATAATTTCGTTAAGGAAATATTGAAAAAATCTAAGTTAAATGATGATTTGTTTTTATTTAATTGTATTAAGTTGATTTGTTGTTTCCGTAAATATCTCACAATATAAAAGCAAATCAAATAAGTTTACATATAGTAAAACCTCTATAAATTAACAATGTTGGGACCATGAAAATCTATTAATTTATAGAGGTTTTAATTTATTGATAAATTAATAATTATTAATTTATAGAGAGACTTTCCTAATTTGGTAAAAATATATTTTAAAAAATAATGATTGTTATAACTAATATTTTTATAAAATCAATTACAGAGAAAATAACAATTATCATATTTTAAAGATAACACTCAAAGAGTTTTATATAGTAAAATACTAAAAAAGAACTCTAATAAAAATTAATGTGTATATATATATATAGTTAGATAATTTTGTATAATTATTAATTTATATTATTGATGGGACCATATATTTACAGAGGATTTTCAAAAAAAATATTATCTTATTATATTATCGAATAGTGCCCAAAATTACACTAGTTCCAACTTGGGACCGACAAAATTATTAATTTATAGAGATTATTAATTTAATGAGTATTAATTTATAGAGGTTCTACTGTATATATACAATTTCGTATTTAATCTATTGATTATTTTGGAAGCAACAAAGTCACAATCCATAAGTATTAAAGATTTCTCATTATTATTAATATTCGTAATAATTATATGGATTAAATATGGTAGTTGTTAATATTTGATATTATTGAAGCCATTAAATACTCAGATATCAATTTCCTTATTTATAGGGATTATACCTCATTTTGGCGACAGGAAAAATTATTCTTGAACCAAACAGTATACATGATCCGAATATTATAAACCTGGAGTACAAACAGATCCGCGAGTTTTATTTCTTCTTTTTTTGGGTTAAAGAGGATCCGCGTTCCGACCCGGTCGTAATTAAGTGGTCGAGCAAGGGGTATAATGGTCATTTAGATAAATCGTAACTATAGGTTAATTTAATTAAATTAAGTGATTCTCTAATTATTTTTAATGAAAAACGTATCAAAACAAAGTCATGGTCCAATTTGAGTCTAGGGAGTACTTCTGCTTTAATAGTATAGATGTTTTTAATTATATTTTTTAAAACCTTTAAACTCTATGGTCAACTATTCAGCTACTATATATATATAAATATATATTGAGTCAGTCATTTATACAGATTTACACATACATGCATTTTATTTGGTCTTTCTTTTTTAGTTTTGGTCTCTCATTTTTTTCTTGTTGCAACATTAAGGGGGTGTTATTAGATTAAGGATTTCAATGAATTTTATTTAATGCATGACATCAGTGGATTTAAAAGTCTAATGTATTTGTGTGGATTTTATAATGCATATAAGGTGGATTTGAAAGTCATTGATAATATATTTTTGGTGATTGTTATGAATTTTTTTAAAGTTATTTATAGAAATTTTTTTTTTATCCATAAACTGTGTTATACACCAAAACCATATTAAATTAACAACATCCAGACTTTTACACAGGTCATGGAAGACTTCAATTAAATTGTATTTGTTTTCAATATACATAGGGTTTGTGCAGGAAGTAACAAACATTGAACCCAGAAAAAAGTGTGATTATACCATGAACCCAGAAAAAAAAATAAAGATCTTGAACCCAGAAAAAAAAAAGTTAAAAAACACAAAAAAAATTCTCAAATATAACACAGATCTGATGAATAAGTGTGATTATAGATATAGGATTTGTGGAGTAAGAAACAGACATTGAACCCAGAAAAAAAATTACAGATCATGAACCCAGAAAAAAAAAATTAAAGAACACAAAAAAAAAATTCTCAAAAATAATATAGATCTGATGAATAAGTATGATTATATAAAAGGATTGAGAAAACAAAAATTAAACATTAATATGTTGCTAGAGATCCATCTAGAGAGAGATGAGAAAAAATGAAATGCTTGAGAAAAATGTGGTATTGTGTTTATTCATATTTTAGAAATAAAGTAAGTTAAAATCCAAAATCACACAAAATCCAGTAGATATTTGAAAGGACCGACATTTTTTTTAATAATAAATATTTAAATATAATATAATAAATAAACTACAACTAGTGGTCCCATACCCACTAACCACCTAACCACAATCACAACCAACAGCGGAATAACAATACCAATAAATATCAAATAATAACCAATATCATAACATAAACCATATCCAATAAACAATCATCAGTAAACATGAAACCAGCAACCTAGCAATGTTTCTAATGACTCAACTCTAGCAACCTAGCAATGCCAGACAACATCCAATCGAGTCCCTAGAACATCCTCCTCTTCATTGCCTTGATTCTACGATCACACTTTGCCTTTACCTGCACCACAAACACAAATTGAGATGCATGAGTATTTGATAAACACTCAGTGAGGCAATCCTCCCGTCTACTGGGCTATACACACAAGCAACAGTGATTCCAATGTTCCAAACAAACAACAAACAAAACAAACAAACCAGGAAATCAAACATCGTCTCGCTGGAAGGGAGGTGTCGACCGACACCATCCAAGTGTCGACCAACACTAGCCTTGGTGTCGACCGACACTACGCCACAGTGTCGATCGATGCCCAATTTGCTGGTGTCGACCGACACCAAGTGGTGTTGATCGACACTCCCTCTGCAACTGCGATCCGCACGAGGTCCAGAGTTGAATCTCGCTCCCAAATCTCCTCCAAATCGTCCAATACTCGAAACCCAAGCCTTATACATCCGTAGGAACCTGTATCAACCAATCCCAGCAAAAAAAACACACAAACAAGCAACAAACAAGCAAGAACAAGGAAATCAAAGGCTTAGATTAGCCATGGTCATGCACTCACCTCTCTGCAGAAAGATTATGACCAATAAGAACGAATTCCCTCACTCTTAGCAAGCTTCTAACAGTTTTCCAGCCTTAGATCTCCCAAGAACAGCAAGGAATCTCACCAATCTCTCTCAAAAGCTCAAGAACAATGTTTTCTCTCTTTTCTTCTCAAAAACAAACAAACGGCGACAAACACCACTTCCAAAACCCTTCTGGTCGACAATTCCTTTAAATATCTCGGTTTAGTGGTTTTCCTTAAACCAAACCGACCAAAATCGGTAAAAAACTCAATCTGGTCGAACCGGAAAATTAGTGGTGTCGACCGACACCCCCTAGGTGTCGATTGACACCCATCCACAAAAACCAATTTTTGGTTAGCGGATGTTACAATTCTCCCCCACCAATCTAGATTCGTCCTCGAATCTCGAACGACCATCAGTCAAGAACTCCCGTGCAACCATCTCCACGGCCCGGACTCCTCTAACCGATCTATAGAAGGTCACCTCTAGGCGATAGACTCACGCTCCATGCGTCATTTGCTCTCGACTTTTGGATTTTCCTTTACTCATAGGCCTAAACCTTGAGTTTTTATTGGCTCCTCATCAGACCTAAGTCTGCATGCCATAATGTTGGCTCCTCATCGGGCCTAAACCCGCATGCCATAATATATAAGGAAAAATCCAACTCGTCTCTTGGGTTGCCACCCTACAGCACGCTCCCGGATCGTCATCCGAAGTCGATATACCAACCATATTCCCAAGCCACATTGTCTCTGAATATGGCAGTACTAGGAGAACCTAAGTCCTCCAAGAGTCGCGAGCAAACAATTCTGAACACGTCTGAGTCTTATCCCTATCCAGGTTTCCTTCCCGTGGCTCGCGTAAAAAATCTCAATGTCCTACCAACCACATATCCCCGCACTGGAATACCTCATGACCACACCAGGATCATATACATGCCACAAAGGCCAAACAAAATGTCCTAAAGAGGACCGCCACCAAGGCCAAACAAATGTCCTAAAGAGGACCGTCACAAAGACCAAACAAATGTTCTAAACAGGACCATCACAAAGACCATCTGTCCCGAAACACCGTCACAAAGATCATCTATCCCGAAGGACCGTCACAAAGATCATCTGTCCCGAAAGACCGTCACAAAGACCATCTGTCCCGAAGGACCGTCACAAAGACCACACAATGTATCAAAATACCGCCACTAAGGCCACACAATGTCTAAAAAGACCGCCACACACGGGCACACTGACTCGAAAGTCCGCCACTAAGGCCACACCATGTCTAAAAAGACCGCAACACACGGCACACTGACACAAAAGTCCGCCACTAAGGCCACACAAGCCTCTCCAAGGCTTTTCACCGCTAAAATGGACAAATTCTAACTCCCGTAAAACTTTCCATATTTAGCACTTTCCATTTTTGGAAACTTCCATCTCAGGAAACTTTCCTCCAAAAACCCCGCCTCATGAAAACTTTATACCCCAAGCACCAACTCATCTTATTACTGAGTCGCACAACCAACCACCCCAAGCGACCGAGTAAACAAGAGAGATGGGCTGGAATACTCCATTCCCGCTCCAGCCACGGATTACAGATGGGACCAGGCTAGACAAGTTCAAGTCACGGCTTGCTTCTCATACCACTTCTTAAACCTTGCCTTCATCCTCGCCTCAGTCTCCCAAGTATGCTCCTCCACACCATCGCAGTCCCAAAGGACTCTCATCAAAGGAATCTTCTTCTTCCGAAGTTCCCTGANAAAGTTCCTTGATCCTCCTCTCGAGAACCCTCACTAGTCTCGCCTCCAATGTCATGTTAGGCTGAAGATCCTCAAGAATCTTAGCTAACACCTGCTCACCCTCACGGAGACACTTCCGCAACATAGACACATGGAAAACCTTATGGAACGCAAGCATAACCTCAGGTAACTCCAGTCTATATGCCACTGGTCCACCTCGCTCAATCACTCTGAAAGGACCCATATACCTCAGACTCAACTTAGTCTCAGTCAATGACCTGTTCGGACCCTGCAACATGGCCATCTTGAGGTACACTCTGTCTCCTACCTGAAACTCAAGATCTCTCCTCCTCCTATCAGCATAACTCCTCTGCCTATCCTGAGCCTCCTTCATGTTCAGCTTGAGAACCCGAATCTTCTCTGAGGTCTCCTGAACAAAATCTGCCCCGTACATACTCCTCTCCCCCACCTGAGTCCAGCATAACGGTGTACGACACAGCCTCCCATACAAAGCCTCATAAGAAGCCATCCCAATACTCGCCTGATAATTGTTGTTGTAAGCAAACTTTACCAGGTTCAGGTGATCTGCCCAATGGCCACCCCAATCCAAAACACACATCCTCAGCAAATCCTCTAGTGTCTGGATCGTCCTCTCTGACTGTCCATCTGTCTGGGGAGGATAAGCTGTACTCATATGCACCTTAGTGCCCATCTCTGCCTGAAATGCCTTCCAGAACATTGAAGTGAACCTAGAATCCCTGTCAGACACAATGCTCGCTAGCACCCCATGCAATCTGACTAGACACAATGCTCGCTGGCACCCCATGCAATCTGACTATCTCTCTCACATACTTCTTAGCCAAGACCGCTGCTCCATAAGTCTTCTTAATGACCAGAAAATGTGCTGACATAGTCAACCGGTCCACAATGACCCAAATAGCATCAAAAGTCCGAGACACTGGCAATCCTACCATGAAATCCATCGTGATCATATCCCACTTCCACTCAGGAATGGGTAGACTCTTCAGTAATCCGTCAGGAACTTGATGCTCAGCCTTCACTAGCTGACACGCATCGCACCTCGCGACCCAACTAGCTACATCATTCTTCATCCCGACCCAGTGATAGTACCTCTTGAGATCACGGTACATCTTAGTCGCTCCTGGATGAATAGAAAACCTGCTCGCATGAGCCTCTCTCAGGATCTCCTGTCTTAACTCCTCATCCTTGGGCACACAAACCTGATCGTGCACCAAGATAGTACCATTATCTGATACCTGATACTCTGAATCAACATCCTTTGAGGCATTCACCATCCCCAAATCCTTCTCCTGAGCCAACCACACCTTATTCAGCAGGTCTGCTCTATCAACCGCCTCCAAACCCAACGGTTCCTGAGACACATCACATAACCTCAAAGCACTGATCTCTCCTACCAGAGACTCCAACTCCTGCTCAGGCAAAGCCAACACTGGCGTAGTAGTCAACATCTCCTTCATGCTTGCAAAACCCTCTACTCACTCATGTGACCAAACAAAAGGAACATCCTTCCCTATCAACTTAGTCATCAGACGTGCCTTGCTTACAAAACCCTGCACAACTCTCCTGTAGAACCTGCCAACCCAAGGAAGCTCCTGATCTCTGTGGCATTCTGCGGTCTAGGCCAATCTCTGATAGCATGAATCTTCTCCGGATCTACAGAAATTCCCTCTGCAGAAATAATGTGACCCAGAAACTCATCTCATGCTGCCAAAAACTGCACTTGCTCAACTTAGCAAACAACTTCTGCTCCCACAGCTTCTCCACTACTGCTCTCAAATGCATTGCATGCTCTTCAGGACTCTTAGAAAATACCAGGATAGCGTCGATGAAAATGATGACAGACACGTCCAGAAACTCCTGAAACACGTTGTTCATCAACCTCATAAACGCTGCTGGCGCGTTCGTCAACCCGAACGACATCGCCACAAACTCATAAACCCAAACCTCGTCCTTCTTGCAACCTCTTCCCTTGTCTCCCTCAGCAAGCTTACCAAAACCTTGAATCTTGCAACCCTGTCCATCTCCAATGAACGTAATCCAACATCGTCGCAACGATTAGATTATCCTGCCATGAAGGCTTCTCGTGAACTTATGAATCTGGCAAACATGCCTTTCCCGACTCAGACCTACTGTAACTCCCCTTCCCGGGACTCCAGCACTACCGGCCTCACAATCCTGGCGAAACAGCTACACATTTATAACCGCTCTGGTTCATAAAACCCTGACCCATTGGTCAACACATCTAAAACCCGAGATTAAACCACCGTCAATCTCTCGATATCTACATTCAATCGGATTGTTTATGCTCACGTCCTAGGTATTGCTTGTTCCCAAATCCACCACCCTTAGGTCGCAACCTTCGAGCCCTACCGATCTCACTGTAAGACCAGCGTCTTCGAGTTATACCGTCTCACTCTTGGAACACAATCCTCAAGATCTCGGTATCAGGGTAACTACTCATCCCCTCAGGGGAACATAATGCCCTCTGCCACTCTCGGAGCCCCCAGCCCCTCGAGCTATCGGTATTCCGGAGAATCACCATCCCCTCAGGAGCAACAATCCTTAACCACTATAAACATCTCCCGACCAAAAGTACTTCCTGTGGTCAGAGTATAACATTTCAATGTTACACCTGCCCACTCAACTTATAATATCCAACTGGATTACCCATCAAACAGAGAAAATATCTGCTCCAACTACATACGTCCACCTATCCGCCTCTCTAGGCCCGATACCTCTTGAGAATATTCTCATACCGGTCATCTACAACTGCTCCATCCTCTTAACATAGGATGAAAACTCCTCAACATCCACAGCCCTCGGCTGCACCCCGCCACATGTGGTACAACTGGAGCCTGCACTGGTACCCCTCTCGGTAACCGCTCCACCAGCACACCAACAGATCCGCCAAGCGATCATCTCGACCCTGGGCTACACCTGCTGCAACCCCACCTCTGGGTTCCCGGCACGCTCACCGGCTAACCCCCTCTGGTTCCTCCTGATACGCTTGCAACCCTCTGACATACCTCCTCGTGGAACTTTGGACCTCACACTCGCTGGCTTCGGGACCCACCCAAACATGACCACGACCATGTCCCCGTCCACGACCAACAACTCAAACACCTTTAACCACTGCACTTCCAAGAACAGAGGCTAACAAGCAATCTTAACATAACACAAAAACACAAAAACACAAACTCACCGTATTATCACACTGTCGGCTCGAAGAGGATGTTGTTAGAGTTCCATCTAGAGAGAGATGAGAAAAAATGAAATGCTTAAGAAAAATGTGGTATTGTGTTTGTTCATATTTCAGAAGTAAAGTACGTTGAAATCCAAAATCACACAAAATCCAGTAGATATTTGAAAGGACCAACTTTTATTTTTTTAATAATAAATATATAAATATAATATAATAAACAAACTATAACTAGTGGTCTCATACCCACTAGCCACCTAACCACAATCACAACCAACAGCGGAATAACAATACCAATAAATATCAAATAATAACCAATATCATAACATAAACCATATCCAATAAACAATCATCAGTAAACATGAAACCAGCAACCTAGCAATGTTTCTAATGACTCAACTCTAGCAACCTAGCAATGCTAGACAACATCCAATCGAGTCCCTAGAACATCCTCCTCTTCATTGCCTTGATTCTACGATCACACTTTGCCTTTACCTGCACCACAAACACAAATTGAGATGCATGAGTATTTGATAAACACTCAGTGAGGCAATCCTCCCATCTACTGGGCTATACACACAAGCAACAATGATTCCAATGTTNGCCTTGATTCCACGATCACACTTTGCCTTTACCTGCACCACAAACACAAATTGAGATGCATGAGTATTTGATAAACACTCAGTGAGGCAATCCTCCCATCTACTGGGCTATACACACAAGCAACAATGATTCCAATGTTCCAAACAAACAACAAACAAAACAAAAAAACCAAGAAATCAAACATCGTCTCACTGGAAGGGAGGTGTCGACCGACACCATCCAAGTTTCGACCGACACTGGCCTTGGTGTCGACCGACACTACCTCACAGTGTCGATCGATGCCCAATTTGCTGGTGTCGACCGACAACAAGTGGTGTCGATCGACACTCCCTCTGCAACTGCGATCCGCACGAGGTCCAGAGTCGAATCTCGCTCCCAAATCTCCTCCAAATCGTCCAATACTCGAAACCTAAGCCTTATACATCCGTAGGAACCTGTATCAACCAATCCCAGCAAGAAAAACACACAAACAAGCAACAAACAAGCAAGAACAAGGAAATCAAAGGCTTAGATTAGCCATGGTCATGCACTCACCTCTCTGCAGAAAGATTCTGACCAATTAAGAACGAATTCCCTCACTCTTAGCAAGCTTCTAGCACTTTCCCAGCTTTAGATCTCCCAAGAACAGCAAGGAATCTCACCAATCTCTCTTAAAAGCTCAAGAACAATGTTTTCTCTCTTTTCTTCTCAAAAACAAACAAACGGCAACAAACATCACTTCCAAAACCCTTCTGGTCGACAATTCCTTTAAATATCTCGGTTTAGTGGTTTTTCTTAAACCAAACCGACCAAAATCGACAAAAAACTCAATCTGGTCGAACCAGAAAATTAGTGGTGTCGACCGACACCCCCTAGGTGTCGATCGACACTCATCCCCAAAAACCAATTTTTTGTTCGCAGATTTTACAATATTGAATAACAATAAATTTTAATGGATTTTATAAAATACACAATTGGATAACACCTGATTTCTAAACACATCAAATTCCTTTAAAAACCACCATCCAATAACACCCCCTAAATAAACACTTCTAGCAATTCCATTCCGTATGCTATAGTTATGTTCGTTAATTTCATACAATCGTTTTTTTTTTTCATTACAATGATCAAAAATTGTTCATCAAATACTTTCTGTAGATGCAAGAATGACAACAGCACTTCTGTACACTCAGATACTAAATTATTATATTCCTTTCTTTCTTCAAATTTGAAATATAAGTAAATAAATTACCAAATTACTTTGATTAATATTATTCATTCTTTTTTTTGGTCAAATCTATATTAACATTTTCACAGCAGTTTTAGCAAAGAAAGCTTGGAGTTGGGCAATATATACATTCTATGTCATTGTAATTAAGACATCTAAAACAAAAAGAAATTAAAAAAAAATGATATTAGCAAAAATTGAGTATGGAAATACATGTTTTCTTAAAATATCTGAACAAAATCAATTTCTATTAAATGAGATGTTCCATGGGCTGAATACTAACCGTCGGTGTAATTCATAATTTTTGGCGTTCAAAACGGACATGAGTAAGGCTTATGATAGAGTGGAATGGGATTTTTTGGAGGCGGTTTTGGTTCGACTAGGATTTCACAGGAAATGGATTTCGTGGATTATGTGGTGTGTCTCGTCCGTGTCGTACCAGGTTCTTCTTAATGGTCAACCCCGAGGATTTATTAGACCGCAGCGGGGCTTACGTCAGGGTGATCCTCTCTCACCATATTTATTTATCCTTTGCACAGAAGTTTTAATAGCAAACATTAAAAGGCTGAACGGGAGAAGAAATTAACGGGTATTACCATTGCCCGTGATAGTCCTACGGTCTCACATTTGTTGTTCGCGGATGATAGTTTGTTTTTTTGTAAGACAACGGCAAATGAATGTAGGACGGTAATGGATATTATTGATAGTTATGGCAGAGCCTCGGGACAGGAGGTTAATTTGGCGAAATCCTCTATTATGTTTGGTAAAAAGGTTCCTGATGATATTCGATCCCAGTTGAAATCAGTTATAGGCATCTCTACGGAAGGTGGTATGGGTTCTTATTTGGGTATTCCCAAAAATCTGCAAGGGTCGAAAACTAAGGTTTTTAGCTATATTAAGGATCGTTTGGACGAGCGAGTAAATGGCTGGTCCGCAAAGTGTTTATCCAAGGGTGGTAAGGAAGTTATGATTAAATCGGTGGCTTTGGCCCTTCCTACTCATGTCATGTCATGCTATAAACTACCACAGGATCTAACCTCTAAACTAACGAGTGCAATAGCTACCTTTTGGTGGAAGTCTAATGATAAGGCTCGAGGTATGCATTGGGTTGCGTGGGATAGATTGTGTAAAGATAAAAGTGAAAGCGGATTAGGTTTCCGAGCTTTGGAACAATTCAACGAAGCCATGCTGGCTAAACAGTTTTGGCGTTTAATTCATTATCCGAATTCTTTAATGGCCCGGGTGATGAAAGGATGATATTTTAGAAACAAACATCCTCATATGGCAAAAAAACCGAATAATCCTTCCTTTGCATGGAGGAGTATTTATTCCACTAAGGGGTTGGTGGAACAGGGAGCGAGATGGGCGGTAGGCTCCGGGTCCTCGATCTCGTTCTGGCGTGATCCATGGTTGCCAGATATCCGCCCAAGACCAGTGAGTGGTCGGGGGAGTTTATGGTTACCGAGTCTGATGGTTAATCATTTAATCAATCCATTTACGAAGGACTGGCATCTGCCTATTATTGAGGAGTTTTTTATCCTGAGGATATCTCTCTTATTCGGAGTATGCCGATTAGTAAAATTGGTCAACCAGATAGATTATTATGGCATTTTACTAAGTCAGGGAAGTATACAGTCAAATCAGGTTATCGTTTTGCCCGAGATTTACTTGCGGATGTTGAATATGGGCCGACTACTGTGGCCTTGTGGGCTCAGTCGTGGAAATTAGATGTACCCTCTAGGATTCAACATTTTTTCTGGCAGATTGGGTCGGGTACTCTTCCCGTTTTAGAAAGGCTTTCGTATCGGGATATTCGGTTTGAGGCTACGTGTAAGCGGTACGAGTCTGCAATAGAGACTATCAACCATGCATTATTCGAGTGTCCACGGTCGCGAAGCATTTGGGATTTGACCCCAGTGGTTATCAATTTGGGAGGTTTTTCATATGATTCGATTTATGCGAATCTAGATTTCATATTCTGGCGGGCGTCTTCCCAATCCGGGATTTCAGATGAAGCTCTTCATCTACCCTGGATTGTATGGTCAATTTGGAAGGATAGGAACAAAAAGGTTTTCCAAGATATTGAGGTGGAGCCAACTGAAATTTTGAATCAAGCGGCAAATGATAAATTACTGTGGGAGGAGGCCAAATCATACTCGACGCGTTATTTGGATACACCGCCTCTTATGGAGGATAGGGGTCTCTTCCCTCATTGTCAGATTGATTATTCATGGAAAAATGCGGATCCTTTTTAGGGTTTGGGCTGGTGGTGTTGCAGCGGCGAACATTCAACGCTTCTTTTGGGAGCACGGAGTCAAAGAAGAGGTCTTACCACCTTACATGTGGAACTGCAAGCACTGCTCTAGGCTATGGAGTCCTTACTGGCGGCTGGAGTTGATTGTCAGACGTTTGAGACGGATTGTGCTGAGCTAAGTGCGATGGTGCAGACGCCGGAAGATTGGCCTGCTTTCTCCAATTTGATGGAGGATTTCGCTTTCCTCCGAACCTCTTTCCCTTCCTTCACCTTAGTCAGGATCCCACGAGATGTCAACGTTAGGGCGGACTGTCTGGTTCGGTCATCACGATGCTTACCCTCCTAATCTATTTTTGTAAACTCTTTTCCTCCTGTTTGGGCAACGAATCTTCGAGTTCTCTTTTAATTTTATTAATGTTTGGTTGAAAAAAAAATCAATTTCTATTTTCCTTTTTTAGATACAAGTTTTAAACGTTTTAATGAAAAAAAAACTATAATATCTTACCTTATTCAATTTTGATTTTCCATAATTGGTTTGGCAAACTTGTTTCCAAAGATTTGCAAACTACTAACTGATTTTCCATTATACATGTTTTGTTTTTATAAGTTGTTTAATGTTTTCTATGTTAAAATGGATAGAGCAATTGATGTCAAAATGGATAGAAAAAATATAAAAATAAACTAACAATGTATGATTTTATTATACTATATATATATATATATTTTAACCTCCACAAAATGATAGATGTTTTTTGACTAAAAAAGATGTGTCATTTATAGAGTTATGATGTCAAATACAAATATATATCCTGTTGCACAATTTAAGTAGTGAATACATCAAATTTAGTCCTATGAGTAATATCAATAATATTAAATATTTTTGCGGGTTGGTCTAAAAACACAAACAAAATATCTTAAAACTTAATTTTATATGAAAAGAGTTAAAAATCAACACTAATCTGCTCTATCATACTCATATACAAAACTAACTAGTTTTTTTTTTTTAATTACTAAGAGGTTCTGGACAAAACTAACTAATTTCAATTTTTTTTTTTTTTTGTGCCAACAAAGTACAAGATCAGCTCAAATGAGCCAATTAGCAGGAAAAATGTTCACAAAGGTAATTGGATGCGACTCCACTCTAGCACGACACGCCAGCTTGTCCGCACTACCATTCTGTGATCTGGGAATCTGAACTACAGAAAATGATAGGAATTCATCCTTATCTTCTTCAATTACGTCCAAATATGTCTTGAAAGCAGGTCACTCAGAAGGCGAAGACACCATCTTCACCGAATCAGAACACTCTGTGAAAAAACAACTTTCTCATTATCTGCACCAATCATACACCGCATTGCCCAGATGAGAGCTTCCACTTCCGCATGGAGGGGTGACAAGCTACAGCGAAAGTTAGATGCACCCATAGTGGGAGATTCTTCCTCAGGACAAATGCAATGCCATCTTCTGCCAATGAACTGGTCAATCGCCTTCCAAGATCCATCCACAAAACATCGGTGACTGGTTCCATAACTATTAACCGCGATACTAGTATGAACCGTAGAAGCAGAGAAAGGTCAAAAGCCACTATGAGGTGAAGATCCTAAGGATCCTCCTGGGCCAAAAACCAAAGCTTTGCTTCCTCTTCTGCTATCTGTAAAATCGCTAATGGATTAGAGTCCAAATTGCTTAATAATTTATCATTTCTGGCCTTCCACATATACCAGAGAATCCACGGGAACACCTCCACCAAAAGAGTGTCCTGTAATCTCCAAAATAAAGAGTCCATGTTTGTATAGACGGAGTCTGAAAGAAAACTGCCCGAGGATGTCGGGAATGGGGACAAACCCCAAACCTGAAGAGCTGGAGGACATAAGAAAAGAGCATGATTGATTTTCTCCTCCGTCCCTTCACAAACCTCACACTCCACATCACAGCCCAGTCCACGTCTCCGCAGATTAGATGTTGTCGCCATAACTAATTTCAAATTTGTGAATAAAATTTAAATAATATTATATGAACTATAAAGCATTATACATATTAACAGATGTTTACTTTCACAACAACTAATTTTGATTGATTAAATTTCAAAATAAAAGAATTTTGATTAATTAAATTCTAAATGAAAATAATAATTTTTATATAGATAAAGCAAATAAAATTATAAATATCTCAATATTATTGTAAAAAGTTTAAAACATATATTTGATCCAATATAATGTTTTTTTGTAAGTTATATAAAATATTAAAAAAAAACATAATCACGCGGTGTACAGCAGGTTAAAATCTAATAATATTATTCCTTTTTTATCATCTTCTCTGTTATTAAGCTCCATTACAGGTTTGATCAGTTAACTATATCTTATTTTTCTTTGTTCATATAGACTATGTATTATTAAGTTTCATTCCCACCCACCACGAAACAAAGTGAGTTGTTCTGGATCGGGTGCAATATTGAGTAATACCTCCTTCTAGAAAGCAGTTTCGCCAAATGGAAAATCGAACTATCATGCCTTCATGCAGATACAAACCCCATTTCCGAGTGTGATACGTGATGGCAAAAAACGTAATATTCGAAATTTAATAATGCTAGATATTTATCGAAATTTTCAAACTATGAGTTATTTAGCAAAATTGGAAATATAAATAGGTTTCCCAGTATATATTGGTATTTTATCGACATCACTAACTGGTTTCCTAATGTATATATTGGTATTTCATTTTTTTAAATGTGTTTCAACAATGAGTTGTCTGGCGACTGACCAATGAAAAATAGATGCACGTGGGACCTTTTCCCAACAAGGAAGAGTGTGTTCCAGACTCGACAACTTCCCCTTTGTCTAAAACAGTTATCATGTCACAGTTTTGAATCGTGCTAAGTCTATGTGCAATCACAACGCTTGTCCTCCCAACCATCAAACACTCGAGCGCGTCCTGCACAATACGTTCTGACTGGTTGTCTAGAGCGCTTGTAGCTTCATCAAGAAGCAACACTGATGGATTTCTTAGAACAGCTCGAGCAATTGCTATCCTTTGTTTTTGACCACCTGACAATTGTATACCCCTATCTCCGCAGTACGTGTCATAACCGTTCGATAATGATAAGATGAAAGCATGAGCGTTCGCTGCCTTTGCCGCCACGATAACCTCAGACTCGTCGATCGTGTCTGATGTTCCTCCATACATGATGTTCTCTTGGAACGTCCCAGCAAACAGCACTGGCTCTTGACTAACCAAAGCAATGTGTTGACGAAGCGATCTCAGATGATACGACTTTATATCGCGACCATCGATTTTCACAATACCCTTTAATGGGTCGTAGAACCGCTCGATTAAGCTAATTACTGTGGATTTACCAGATCCGCTTGGACCGACAATTGCTGTGGACTTCCCCTCGTTGATCTCGATGGAGAAGTTCTTGAATATAATCACGTCGGGTCGTGTTGGGTAAGCGAAGTCCACATTGACAAATTTGATTTCTCCTTTTATTTTTTCAGGGAGGTATCCATCCGGATTCTCCGGCTCAATGGTTGTGCATCGATCTAACGCTGCAAACACAGACGCAACTGCATCCGAGCTCTTAGCTAGATCCGTTGTCATGGCTCCAGCGTCTGCTATAACACGACCCGTACTTACAAAGACTATAAACAACTCAAAAAATTCTTTAGACATTATCTTCCCATCAGCAATAAGTCTACTCCCGTACCAGAAATTCAAAACTGAAATGCACGTCATGACGCTTCGTGAAGTTGCAAGCACTATTCCTGCTAACCACGATTGTCGGATGTTTTCTCTTCGTGGACCTTCCTGAACTCTTTCTAGTAATTTTATGATTCGTTCTTGTGATGAGAAAGCTGTGATAGTTCGGATGTTTGAGACAGCTTCCGCAGCTAGTTTGCTGCTCTCGTCTTGGGCTTCAATGGCTTTTTGGGATAAGCTTTTGAGTATAATACGATGTCCGTAGAAGCACAAAACAACCACTGGTTGTACCGCAATCATCACAATGGCGAATTTCCATGCGATGACCATACCAAGTGTGCAAGCGATGCTTACTGTCGATATAGTTTGTACCAACAATGACACTCGTTCACCAACAAGCGATCTCACCTATCATATCAAAAAGTTATAAGAGTATTGGAAAATAAAATTTCACTAAAGTTTGAATTAGTAAGGCAGAAGACATACCACGTTTGCATCTTTTGCTAGTCTAGAGCAAATTACACCACTCGAGTTCTCTTCTTCATCGAACCAGCTTACTTCAAAGGTTAACAACTTTGACAAAATATTTTCTCGGATACGTTTTGTTAGATATTCGCCCATGTATGCAAAACTATAATGTTGAATGATACTGATCACAAAACTGAATATAGCTAGACCAAGAAAGAGCAAAACATAGATCCTTGCTTTCTCCTTGATCTCATCATGGCTCGTTAGAAAATACACTGACACCATCGATCCTGAAACATATGAATATAGTGGTTGTATGGCCCCATAGAGGGCTGCACTTAAGCAACCATACAATGCATGTTTCCACTCTGGTTTATTCATCGCCATCAATCTCTTAAACGATGGTTTAAGCGTCTTCTTATCCTTTGGAGTCGAACCAGGGAGATTTGTATCAGTGCTTGAAGTCGAGAACAAGTTTGACCGGCTTTGAATAGAAATCTTTGGACTATACTTCAAATCTTGGTTCAAAATCGAGACTTGACCCCCTTGCGTACTTACATTAATATTATCATTCGTTTCTTCATTTCCCAGCTGTTGTAAGCGGGTTAGAAAAGTGTATTGACCATCTAAGTTTTTCACGAGCTCTTCGTGTGATCCAGTTTCGACTATGCGACCGTTATGGACTACGCAAATAAAATCAGCATTACGAATGGTAGAAAGACGGTGAGCAATAACTATAGTTGTACGACCAATAGAGGCATTGTCCAAGGCTTCTTGGACTACCCTTTCGGATTCTGAGTCCAACGCGCTTGTTGCCTCGTCTAGAAGGAGAAGTGTTGGTGATTTAATTATCGCACGTGCAATTGCAATCCTTTGCTTCTGACCCCCTGACATTTGTATTCCTCTTTCCCCAACCTTTAAATGTGATCAATAATAAAAAAAAAAAAAAAAAATTTAATACATGTCTTGATCCAACATAGAAGAAAAAAAATGTCAAATTGTTCTTAAAGTAGGAGTCTTACCTGAGTTTTATAAGCATGAGGGAACTGAGAAATGAATTTATGAGCATTAGAGGCCTTGGCAGCTTCCACTACTTCATCCATGGATGCGTCCTCCTTACCAAAAAGTATGTTCTCTTGTATTGATGTGGCAAAGAGTGCTGGCTCTTGGCTAACAAGACCCATTTGTGATCTCAACCATTTAACTTGTAACTTACTAATGGACACACCATCAATGAGAATATCTCCCGCGATTGGATCATAAAACCTTTGAAGAAGAGATATCACGGTTGATTTTCCCGATCCACTTCCTCCCACCAAAGCCACAGTTTTCCCACTTGGAATTTTCAAACAAAAATCATCAAAGATTGAGGTTTCAGGTCTAGACGGGTACATGAATTTCACATGCTTAAATTCGACTTCTCCTTTTACTTTATGTAAAATTTGACCATCCTTGTTGTCTGAATCAATATTGGGAACTCTTTTAATCACTTTGATAATCCTTTCCCCTGCTACAGCCGCCTCTGAGAAATATTTGAGATTCAACAAACCTCGACCAAGTGATCTAAAACATGTAAGATATAAAGGATCAAAACTACAATTAGAGAAAATCAAAGAGACTTAGACATGTATACTTACGTGCCACCATAAGTGATGCATACGATGGTTGCGAAGATAGTACCGCCTCTGGCGTCATGGTACATAGCCATCCGACTGCCGTACCAAGTCATGAACCCCCAAATAGCATAAACGATACCATTGCTCCCAATGGTGATTCCTTTAGCTAGTCCTTGTCTAAGCCCTAGCTTCACCGACCCTTGTAACGCAGCTGAGAATATGGATATCATCTTCATCTCACTACCAAATGCATAGACGGTTCGCACCAACGAGATAGCTTGCTCAGCAATAGAACCAGCCTCATTGTACTCTTCGCGTATTTCTCTCGAGATGCTGATAAGGGCTCGTCCGCACACCAGTCCAGGGATCAAGAGGACGATAAAAAACGGGAAGCCTACGATTGCGAGTCTCCATAACATGATGAATCCTACGATATAGCTTGCGATAAACGCTGACGCATTCATCAAAAAGTTTGGTAACTGTTCGGAATAAATAAAGAAATTTCACCTGTGAGACATTTTCACCAAAAGAAGAAACAATAATTATTATATAGAAATATAAAGGTTAAGACCTTTTCACTAAGGACGTCTTGGATGACGAGGGTGTCACTTGAGACAGTAGTGATAACATCAGAAGTGCTTGCAACATGAAGATCAAAGTAACCCACATCTTGTCTTAACACTGCTCTTAAGTACCTTTTTCTCATTCGTGATGCTTGTCTCTCCCCTGTCCTTGTCCAGCAATATCCTTCTGTTTTGTTTTTGCATTTCGAAAACCATCCGCATATTTAAATAAAATTTATTATGTTGAAAAGCACCGGTAATTTTTAGTTTTTATTTGGTGTTTTAATTAGGCTTATAAAAAGGGAATTATCGAAAGACTTACCAACGAAACATATCACCAAAGATGCAGAAGCCACGTAAAGCAGAGCTACAACGTTCTGTTAGTTACCCAAAGGAAGATACATTAGTACTCTTTTTTTATATATATAATTACATTAGTAGTTTAGTACTCATTGCTCACGATAAATATTAATATATATTTCATAACCCAAAATATATATATATACTCTCAAGGGATATATAGTTATACGTCCTCTCGTACTCATACTGTCATACAGTCAACGCCGATCAGCTATGAAGTGAAATGGTTCTGTACTCATGATTCCTAACATACATATTTAAAGTTATAAACACATATCATCGCTCATTCGCTCGTTCTTACTAAGAATTGAGACCAAAACCATAGAATAGAGAGTAAAAAAGTTAGAAAATTAAGACCTTCATGATGGAATGCATGAAGGTTTCATCACCGACTGAGGAACCACCGATGTTGTTCAGCAGCAACCCGGTGATGAAAAATGTTATAGGAGTGATGAAGCCATCAGCGATGGCTCCAAGTAAACCTAATCCCATCAGCACTAAATCCACACTGTCGGCATGCATGAATATCGATCTTATGCTCCGAAAAGTCTTCATCTTCTTCCTCTCCTTTGTTTCTTTTTTTTTTCTGTGTCTGAGAAGAAAAGCTAAGACAACACATTGACCTTAAGGAAACGAGAGCTAGCGCTAACAAAGTCTTCTTTTCTTTATTTAAGAGCAAGTGGCACTGTTTACGTATTAATTAGAAGACCGTTGGCCTTTAAATATTACTAATTTTGTTTTTTGGCAGTGTTTAAATATTACTAATGGAGAACAATAAGAGTTACGTGGTTTTTTTAAGTGGCCGTTGATATGTCTTTATTTGTGTACCCCAAAAAAAAAAAAAGATAAGTCTTAACACAACAGTTTATATCAAATTCCTCACTGCAATTAAATGGAATTGATTATCTCTGAAGCGTTAGAATTAGAGTAGATGTTTTTATCATTAAATGGAACTAAACAAAGGCAAAGTTAGGCAAGGAAAACAATACATAAACAACTGTTAACTAAATATTAGTTCAAATAAAAAATAGATAAACAACTGTTAGAGTTAACAAAATATTAGTCCAACTAGGAGATTTTCTTCAAAATTTTAATATAGTAATACAAATTTATGCTTATACTATTTTTAAAAATAATTTTATTTGAGATAATATATTTTTTTTTAATATTGCAATTTTTTGGTAAATTAAATCGACATAATTTTTTTTTTTAGTTTGACATGTATATTATGATGTATGTTATCAAATAACAAATCGAGTAATAACAGTAAAAAACTAATATTATGTAGAGTACACACGGCTGTGTAATTGAATTTAGTTTTTTTTCTTCAAAGTATATATTGTTTGAGAATATAGTTACAAGATTAATCGTATAAAGGAATCGAATGTTCAGTTAAAACCAAAAAATTGTCTGCAACATAGTAACAATAAAATTAAAAAAATATATATATATATATAAGTCGCTGCAACAATTGGTAGATTAGTTCATATTCTTGTCGGATTATACACGAGCACTCATATAATGATCCCATTGTACGAATTATTTTAGAAGATTATAGTAATTTAATTTATCTGAGGTATACTACAGTTTAAGATTGTTTGCTTAGTTGTATTTGTTGTGAAAATTTTAAAAAAATTTTAATTTATCAACCCGCATAAATTTAAGTTTACCAGTCCACTAATGCGAAACATTGAACACACCTTTTTCATAGGATGAGTAATTTATCTTTATAACCGTGAACAATTAAAAAAAACTACATATTGATGAATAGGAGAATCATAATTTACAATATTAACAAAAACTTAATTATTTAAAAGTTTTTATTAGTTTTTTTTTGGGACAAAAATAAGATTTTATTAGTTTAAGAATTACATTTTGACCCTTAATGATAAATTTTAATGGTCTTAAGACCAATGACATTTTCTGTAAATACTTTTTTTTTTTTTAAGTGTAAAGTTCTATGTGTATTTCTCCCTTAATAGTGTAGATACTTGTTCATAAGATTTGGATTTATAATAATTTAAGTGAGTTTTTTCTTGTTTATGTTATAATTTTAATGTATTTCTCTAAGTTTTGAGATAAAAAATTCATCTTAGTTTTTTACTTATATTTTTAATTACATAAGTTAAAGTTTATGTACTATCACTTATGTACAACAAGAAAAAAAAATTATTTCGTCATAAGAATAGTAAACTAATGTTGATTTGATATTATTTACCTTAAAATAAATTATAAATTCTAGTAAAATATATTTTCATTCATCTTATAATAAGTAATGAACAATATGAAATAAATTGTAATATGACAATATTTAATATTTCGATGAAATAAAAATATTAAAAGTTGGGTTTCTGTCATCGATCTCATACAAATGATGGTCAATGGTCATATATTACTAGTCTCTGTGGATTGAGACTAATATCGAAGTATTTATACACTTAGCATGCTTCACGCAGACACAAACCTCGTTTTCGGTCATTATAATAAGCAAACTAACTTTGATGGCAACAAGCCAACAACGTAATCTTCCGTTTACATTTAAACAAATGCTATATTTATCGGAAAATTTAAAACATGAGTGATGGTTCAAAATTGTAGAAATAAATGAGTCAGTTCCTAGAATATCCATTTTATCGAGATCACAAACTGGTTTCCGTAATATACATTGGGATTTCAATATATGTATGATAATCGAAATTTCATAAAAAGAATAAATGTTCTTCAACAATGAGTTCTTTGGCGACTGACCAATGTGAAGTATGTCCCCGTAGGACCTTTTCCCAACAAGGAAGAGTGTGTTCCACATTCAGCAACTTCCCCTTTGTCTAAAACAATTATCATGTCACAGTTTTGAACCGTACTAAGCCTATGTGCAATCACAACACTTGTCCTTCCAACCATCAAACGCTCGAGTGCATCCTGTACCAAACGCTCTGATTGGCTGTCCAGAGCGCTCGTAGCTTCATCAAGGAGCAACACAGATGGGTTCTTCAAAACCGCACGAGCGATCGCAATCCTCTGTTTTTGACCGCCTGACAATTGTACTCCTTTGTCCCCGCAGTATGTGTCATAACCGTTCGATAGTGATGTAATGAAATCGTGAGCGTTCGCTGCCTTTGCCGCCTCAATAATCTCTGATTCATCAATCTTGTCAGATGCTTCTCCGTACATGATGTTCTCACGGATAGTCCCAGCAAACAACGTTGGCTCTTGGCTAACCAAAGCTATGTGTTGACGAAGCGATCTCAGATGATACGACCTTATATCACGGCCATCGATTTCCACAGTACCCTTTAACGGGTCATAGAACCGCTCGATCAAGCTTATTATTGTGGACTTCCCTGACCCGCTTGGACCCAAAATCGCTGTGGACTTTTCCTCGTTAATCTCAATAGATAAGTTCTTGAATATAAACACATCAGGTCGAGTTGGGTACACTAAGTCCACATTAGCAAATCTGATTTGTCCTTTTATGTTTTGTGGGACAAATCCATCCGGGTTCTCCGGATCAATGTTAGTGTAGCGATCTAACACTGCAAACACTGACCCAATCGCATCTGAGCCCTTGGCTAGATCCGTTGTCATGGCTCCAGCGTCCGCAATAACCCGACCAGTACTCACAAAGAGTATAAACAACTCAAAGAATGCTTTTGACTTGATCTCTCCATCAGCAATTAGTCTACCACCGTACCAATAATTCAAAACTGAAGTACACGTCATGAGGCTTCGAGAAGTTGCAAGCACAATCCCTGCTAACCATGATTGGCGGATGTTTTCTCTGTGTGGGGATTCTTGAACCTTTTTGAGCAATTTTAGGATCCGTTCTTGTGACGAGAATGCAGTGATGGTTCTGATGTTAGAGACGGCTTCTGCAGCTAGTTTGCTGCTCCCTTCTTGTGCTTTAATGGCTTTTTTGGATATGCTTTTGAGTACAATTCGTTGAGTGTAGAAACACGCAACAACCACAGGTTGTACCGCAATATTTACAATGGCTAATTTCCAAGCAATGACCAAACCAAGTGTGCAAGCTATGCTCACTGCTGATGTAGTTTGTACTAACAATGATACGCGTTCACCGACAACAGATCTCACCTGACATAACAAAAAGTTATAAGATATCGTATAACCTCTATAAATTAATACCTTGATAAATCAATACTCCTTCCGTATTTATTTACTTGTTATTCTAGAGAATTTCATGTAGATAAAGAACTTGTGTAAATTAACAACTTTAACCTCACAAATCATGTAGATAAAGAACTTGTGTAAATTAACAATTATGTTACTTATTGTGTTTGTTTAACAAGGTTATATTTGAAACTTTATTGCAAATGTTATATTGAAAAATGAGAATGACAAGTAATCTAAAACAAAAAAAAAAATCTCTATAGAATGACAAATAATAAAAACCAGAGGGAGTATATTTTTCCGGTCTCAAACTGATTTTTTGGTTTAATTATTTTTATATGTATAAATTATAACTCAATAAATTATGACTAACTAATTAATTTATTAGGTTTTACTGTATTTGGTAACATAAAATTTTAAAAAATAAAGTTGTCTCACAGGGTTTAAATTAGTAAGACAGAAGACATACCACGTTTGCGTCTGTTGCTAGTCTAGAGCAAATTGCACCACTTGAGTTCTCGTCTTCATCAAACCAGCTTACTTCAAAGGTCAATAGCTTGGAGAGAATATTTTCTCGGATACGTTTCGTTAGGTATTCACCCATGTAACCAAAACTATAATGTTGAATGATACTGGTCAAAAAACACAACACAGCTAGGCCTACAAAAAGCAACACGTAGATCCTTGTTTTTTCCTTCATTTCATCATGACTCGTTAGAAAATACACTGACACCATTGATCCTGAAGCATATGCGTACACTGGTTGTAAAGCCCCATATAAGACTGCACTTATGCAACCATACAATGTATGTTTCCACTCTGGTTTATTCATCGCCATCAATCTCTTAAAAGATGGCACATGCTTCTTCTTATCCTTCGGAATTTCACCAGGATCATTTGTATCAATGCTTGAAGTTAAGAACAAGTTAGACTGGCTTTGAATAGACAATCTTGGACTATACTTCACATCTTTACTTAAAATTGAGAATGGACTATCTCCCATACCTACGCTAATGTTATCATCTGATTCTTCATTTTCAATCATCTGTAAGCGCACTAGAGAAGTGTATTGACCATCTAAGTTCTCCATGAGGTCTTCGTGTGATCCAGTTTCTACAATGTGACCATTGTGGAATACACATATAACATCAACATTACGAATAGTAGAGAGACGGTGGGCAATAACAATAGTTGTACGACCAATAGAGGCATTGTCTAAGGCTTCCTGAACTGCTCTTTCGGATTCTGAGTCTAATGCGCTTGTTGCCTCGTCTAAAAGGAGAATTGTTGGTGACTTGATTATGGCACGTGCAATTGCAATTCTCTGCTTCTGACCCCCTGACATTTGCACTCCCCTCTCCCCAACCTTTTTGCGTAACAAATAAACTATATATACATCTTGAACCAACTAAAAAAGAAGAGAACATAATCAGTATTTTTCTAAAAATGGAATCTAACCTGAGTTTTGTAACCAAGAGGAAACTGAGAAATGAAATCATGAGCATTTGAAGACTTTGCGGCTTCCACTACTTCATCCATGGATGCATCCTCTTTACCAAATAATATATTTTCCTCTACTGATGTGGCGAAGAGTGTTGGCTCTTGGCTAACAAGACCCATTTGTGATCTCAACCATTTTACTTGCAATTTGTCAATGGACACACCATCAATGAGAATCTCTCCTGCGATCGGATCGTAAAATCTTTGTAAAAGTGATATCACAGTTGATTTTCCTGATCCGCTTCCTCCCACCAGGGCTACAGTTTTCCCAGATGGAACTCTTAAACAAAAGTCATTAAAGATTGGTGTCTCGGGTCTAGATGGGTACATGAACTTCACATTCTTAAACTGGACTTCTCCTTTAATTTTCTCAAGAATTTGACCTTCTAGGTTCTGTGAATCAATGTCAGGAACTCTGTTTATCACTTTGACAATCCTTTCCACCGCTACAACTGCCTCTGAGAATTCTTTGAGATTCGACAAACCTCGACCAAGTGATCTACCCAAAATAAGATACCAAAGATCAAAACTACAATAAGATAATCAAAAGGCCTTAGACATGAATACTTACGTGCCACCGTAAGTGATGCAAATGGTGACTGCGAAGATAGTACCGCCTTTAGCGCCATGGTACATTACCATCCGGCTTCCATACCAAGTCATGAACCCCCAGATTGCATAACTTATACCATTGCTCCCGATGGCGATTCCTTTAGCTAGTCCTTGTCTCAGCCCTAGCTTCAATGAGCCTTGAAGCGCAGCTGAGAATTTTGCTACCATCTTTCTCTCACTACCAAATGCATAGACGGTTCGCACCAACGAGATAGCTTGTTCGGCAATAGAACCAGCTTCAGTGTACTCTTCGCGTATTTTTCTCGAGATGCTGATAAGGGCTCGTCCGCACATCAGTCCAGGGATCACGAGGAGGATAAAGAACGGCAAGCCTACGATTGTGAGTCTCCACAACATGATGAAACTCACGATGTAGCTTGCCACAAACGCTGATGCATTCATCAAAAAGTTTGGTAACTGTTTGAAATAAATAAACATATTTCACTTGTGAGACCTTTTCACTAAAAGATAAGAATTAGTAATTTAGGATATAGAGAGATATATAGGTTAGAACCTTTTCACTTAGGACGTCTTGGATGAGAAGAGTGTCACTGGAGACACTGGTGATAACGTCAGAAGTGCTTGTTACATTAAGATCAAAGTAACTCACATCTTGTCTTAACACTGCTCTTAAGTACTTCCCTCTCATTCTTGATGCTTGTCTCTCCCCTGTCCTTGTCCAGCAATATCCTTCTGTTTTGTTTGTATTTGGAAAACCATCCACAAATTTAATTTAATTACTTCTAAATTAACTAAATTTAATTTTCTTTGTTTTCAGAAAGAATAAAACACTATCTAAAAGACTTACCAACGAAACATATCACCCAAGATGCGCAAGCGACATAAAGCAAAGCTACAGCATTCTGTTAATTACCCAACGTGTACCAAAAAGTCGAAGATACATTATGATAAAGAAATAAAATTAAAGAAAAAAATAATAATTACAATAATATATTTACATATATATTTTATGCTCAAATGCTTTCATCTCAGAACCAATTAGCAATAAATGTAAAAACTGATCCATATATTTTATCTATTAGAATTAGGTGTACACAATTCTCATAATTCCTAACATAAATATATGTTTATACTAGTAGTCACTAGTAGTCTCATAATTAGCAATAAATTTAGTTTACGTTATTTTTGGATATTTTTTTTTGATCATCAACATCCTTTTTTTTTCTGACCTCAAAACACCATATCTTATTAAGCCGGTTCAAATAGGATAGTCTCGTGAGCTAACCATTCCGGAACCTGCGGATTTACATAGGAAAAGAAAGATCCTCATGCTCAAGCCGCTTTTGCAAGACGAACGACACAGACATTGTTCAATCTAGGTATACATCCAATAGAAAACATAGAAAACCTCCTTTGATAAGACTGAAAAGAATCTAATTCCAAAGTAAACGCTGGCCGGTTTTTTGACTCATCTATGACACTTAAAATCTATTGACAATCTATCTCAAAATGAACCATATCATATCCCAGAGAGAGAGAGCACTTTCCATGGCCCAGCATAGAGAGAGAGCATTTTCATTGAAAACTTAAAACGACAACTAAATTAAAACAGAGGGAATATTACATTGTTATAGGAGTCACATAAACTTTGTGAGAGTTATAGATATGCAATCATTACATATTGATATATTTTCTTATATATGTAATATTTCTAAATACTATTATTAATCATTCATTGCATTACTATAAATATTATGAAAGTTACAAAAATGAGAGTTAATTAGTAAAACATACGGGACTGATGAGACATAATAGAAAAGTTAATAAAAAATATGTCAGGTTTATAAAAATACATTATTGTGAATTAATAACTAAAATAGTATATTGTTTTCACTATATATTCAAAAGTTATATATTATAAATATAGATCTATGAACGGGCATCTTAGCTAGTCAAATCATGAATTTAAATATATATTCACTTCTCTCTTTAAACAGAAATATATACAATTATATTATATCTTTATCAAAAAAATATATTTAATTCTCATTTAGTTATTTAGATATTATATATTAAAATATACTTGAGTTTAATTTAAATGGATTGAAAATGAAATAAAATAATGTAATATCAAGATCATGTGAATTATTTATATTAAAGTGTGGAAATAAAACAGCCACTTATTAGTCGACATTTTCCTATACAACCCATATATATATATATATATATATATGTATATTAATCTTATATCCGTAAAACTATTTAATCATCAAATTATTTGTTAGCGAAAATTTTATTATGTTAATTCAATTGAATAAATTTGTTACGCTAAAAATTAAAAGAAACAAAATGACACTTGTGAAAGAAGAGAACATCAAATGACAATCTTTTGCAGCTTTCCAAAATAAAACTTTACTTTATTATTAGATAATATAATATAGTAAGATTTCTTTCAATTCCAACTCTAGAATCTGACGCCCAACATCATTATAATTTAAAATTCATTTAAAATCAAATACACATGACATTATTTATTTTCTTCTATAAATATTTTAAAATGATTGCATAAATCATCAAAATATGAACAATAGAAAAAAAAATTTACATTTTTGGAAAAAATATTCAAGACATAGTAAGACAATATTTCTTCTCAAGTTAGGAACTTTCCAAAAACGGATGATCCCGAAAAACGATACTATTGTTACCGATGTTTTCTTGTTCGTTGGAGATTGATTCGAGGATAGAATAGAAAGTAAATGTTTTAGTTTTCACAATACAGTAAAACCTCTATAAATTAATAAACACTATAAATTAATAAATTTTGCTGGTTCCAAGTCGGACCAATGTAAAAATTATATAATATTCGATAAGATAACAAGATAATATTTTTTTTGAAATCTCCATGTAAAATATGGTCCCAATAATATCATAAATTAATAATCATGTAAATTTTTATATATATATATATATATATTATAGAGTATGTTTCTCCTAAAGCTCATTTCTATAGAACAATAATTGTAATGTTGTATTTTCAAACTATAATAATATCTCTAAAATATTTTATAACATGTCATACAAATAATTAAATTTAAAAGTTTTAATTTTTAGATATGCACCATTTACAGTTTGATAATTTGACAGATTATAAAAATAGGAGAATTGATATTATTATTCATAAATTTGAATTTATGTATGTCATGTGTTTAAGTCAATTTGTCTATAGTATTTGTAATCTATTGTCAATAATGCTTTCTAAATATTACAAGTTCAATTCCTAAACCATAAAATTTAGAACATCCGAAAGTTTAATCTTATTTTGATATAGTTGTTCCAATTCATAATTTTTCAAACTTTAAACAATTAAGAATATATCTATAATTGTGAAGTGACCTTAGTGCAGTGGCAGGAGGTAAGTCCAATTGTCGAAGGCACCATCACACCAGGGATCGAGTCCCGCTCCCTACGAATGTAGGGATTTGGCTAATGAGTCAGCCAGTTGTGGCCCAATGGTTGACAAAAAATATATATATCTATAAATTAATAATTATTAATTTACACTATCAAATAATAATTATTAATTTATAGATAAATTAATATCACTATAAATTAATAAAATGTCTTGGTCCCAACATTATTAATTTATAGAGGTTTTATTGTAGTCTGAAAGATGATGTGTTTGTATGGTAATATGTTGTTTTTAGAAAACTAACTTTATAGAATGTTTGAGCCTTTAAGAAGGAGAACGGATTGAAATCAAATATTAATGATCATAAATTCGCAAGTGTGTCAAAATAATAAGTTAAAAATGAGAAGTAATATAAACAAAAATGAAAATTGAGGAAATAGTGGGTATATGGCAATGCATAAAATGATGGTATTATTTCAAAACAAAACATAACTGATTATGTTCATAATTTATTCTGAAATTCCTAATATGAAAACTTCTAAATTTAATATAATTCAAAAATACCATAACGTTTGAAATAGTAAGTGTGAATCAAACAAAATAATTATAGAATTAGATCAAAATCATCTCATAATCTTATGTAATTTTTCAGAAATCAAGCTCAAAATTTTAATTTCACATAAACAATTTTTAAAAAATTTAAACTAATTTACTTAAATAATACATACCAACCATCTTACTTAAATTTGATTCCATTTGTGCCCCAGAAAATTATATAAGATTCAAACACAGAAATTAAACCCAAGAATTCAAAACTATAAATTTAATTAAATGTTGGTATATAATTCCAAGATGAAACCAATCACAGACTGATAAAAGGTGGCTTTAGATTTTTGGGGGTTGCATATGTTTCTGATTAAAGAAGGAAGGAAATGTAGAATTATAGATGGTTTTTTTTCTTTTTGGTTTTATGGGCCTGTAGTTAATTAGGTCTAAACTGTAGTTAATTAGGTCCAAACAAAAAAATTTACAGGTGTCAGAAATATAGTAAGCCAAGTGTCATCTCTTTAGCAAAAGTTGAGAAAAACCTTTTCATATTATATAAGATCGTATATATGACGTTTATTACAAAACCATAAAACAGAAAAGTACAAACGAGCGTTTTGGAGAACAAACACGAACAGGACGGTACACAATGCTTNATGTTTGTATGGTAATATGTTGTTTTTAGAAAACTAACTTTATAGAATGTTTGAGCCTTTAAGAAGGAGAACGGATTGAAATCAAATATTAATGATCATAAATTCGCAAGTGTGTCAAAATAATAAGTTAAAAATGAGAAGTAATATAAACAAAAATGAAAATTGAGGAAATAGTGGGTATATGGCAATGCATAAAATGATGGTATTATTTCAAAACAAAACATAACTGATTATGTTCATAATTTATTCTGAAATTCCTAATATGAAAACTTCTAAATTTAATGTAATTCAAAAATACCATAACGTTTGAAATAGTAAGTGTGAATCAAACAAAATAATTATAGAATTAGATCAAAATCATCTCATAATCTTATGTAATTTTTCAGAAATCAAGCTCAAAATTTTAATTTCACATAAACAATTTTTAAAAAATTTAAACTAATTTACTTAAATAATACATACCAACCATCTTACTTAAATTTGATTCCATTTGTGCCCCAGAAAATTATATAAGATTCAAACACAGAAATTAAACCCAAGAATTCAAAACTATAAATTTAATTAAATGTTGGTATATAATTCCAAGATGAAACCAATCACAGACTGATAAAAGGTGGCTTTAGATTTTTGGGGGTTGCATATGTTTCTGATTAAAGAAGGAAGGAAATGTAGAATTATAGATGGTTTTTTTTCTTTTTGGTTTTATGGGCCTGTAGTTAATTAGGTCTAAACTGTAGTTAATTAGGTCCAAACAAAAAAATTTACAGGTGTCAGAAATATAGTAAGCCAAGTGTCATCTCTTTAGCAAAAGTTGAGAAAAACCTTTTCATATTATATAAGATATGTAAACACATATCGTCATTTGTTCTTGCTAAGACCTAAAACAAAGAAAATAGAGTAAAGAGGAGAGAAAAACCTTTATGATGGCATGCATGAAGGTTTCATTTCCGGAGGAACCACCAATGTCATTCAGTAGCAGGCCGATGATGAAAAATATTATAGGAGTGATGACTCCATCACCGATGGCTCCGAGTAAACCTCGTCCCATCAGTATCAAATCCACACCATCCGCGTGCATGAATATCGATCTTATGTTTTGAAAACACTTCATCTTCTTCCTCTCCTTTTGTTTCTTTTTTTCTGTTTCGGAAAAGAAAATCCAAAAAAACACCTTGACTTTAGGGAAACGACAGAACACAAAGTCCCCTTTTCTTTAGCAACAAGTGGCACTATTAATGAGGAGCCATAACTTTGTGTTAAAATATACTTATTTTTTGTGGATTTTCTCGTCTGATGTAATTTGTTAATTCACGTCGTCCTCCTCGGTCGTTTTATATAACAACTCTGAGAGAGGGAGAGAGAGATCGCTGGCCTTTTAATATTGATGACATGTATTTGTTATACCCATTCAAAAAGGTTCAATCATTATGTATATAATATATCCTATTTGGCTTTTTTTTTGTTAAAAGGCTTGCAAATTAAATGCAAAGGTAATACAAGGATATGACTTTGAGGTCATATAGTTTTTGAAAGTAGTTAAAAGGATAAGAACACACAAGTGTATTCTAGATTACATAAAGAGAAATCAAAGAACTACGGTGCTTAACCACGACCACCGCGGCCACCACAACCATGTTTGCCATGTCTTCCAACCGTAGTCCATTCATTCTCTTGAACTTTTTGCGTAGGTTTTATCGACCTCCCTCCTCGACATACTGGAACTGAAGTAATCTCAGGCAAAGCTAAAGAAGCAGTAGGAGTCCAAGGTGCCACAAACATAATGCAATCATCAAACATAATGCCATAGACCACGCTCCAACACGCAAGTTCTAGTATACACATGTGGGATGTGAAAAGGAAACGAGGAGTCACCTAATTTACGAGTGAAGATCTTACACTTCTTACCCCAAATCCTGTTAGCAACAGCATGTATGACACCTCGAGATGGTGTATAACATCTAATAAGCTGACCAACCAAAAATTCCTTCTGATTTTCTAATCCCTGCGCTAAAACATGATTAGGAATCTCGACCATGGGAGTACCATCCTCCAAATAAGTTGGTGATGTTGTACGATAAAGATTGCGAATTTTTGGGTCCATTTTTGCTGCCCATAGGAACCGTAATTGACTTTGAACTCTGGTGGAAGTATGTCAGAAGGTGAACTTACATTACCTGTGATCTTTGCAGTCTCGGATGAAAGGCAAAATTCAGGGATTGGATCTTTTAAATCCAAAGGAATTTTTAGAGGCTTTCCCCAAGCTCCTAGAGAAGGAACAAATGGAACAAGAGATTTTACCTCAGAGACATCAGCCGGAGCGTAATCTGTCACTTGAGCTGCAGACTCTGTGATAACATTGGAGGCATCAACAACACATGTGGGTCGAACCGAAGACATTCCAGGTAAGATTGGAATCTCCCCAGTGACAGATTCAATCGGCAAGGAGGTTGTAGAGTGAAGAAGCGAACTCGGACTCGACGCATTACGTTGGTCCGGTTATATCGCTGTCGTGATGTCAAGTTCAGTCACCATCAAAGAGGAAGACAACAAACAGATAGAGGAGGAGAAGAAGAAGAGAGGCTCGCCAGTTGTCAGTGAGAGCAGACGGCAGAACCCGCCGGAAAAGGGATCGAGATTTGAATAGGGTTTTCTCCTCGGTTAATGTGCCAGAGAGAAAAGAGAAACCATTATATTATTTCTAATTTGTCTAATCTTCCGCTATGATTATAATCCAGATCTATTTGGCTATTTTATATATTTAATTTTATTCACGTTAACTTTATTTTTACATTTTTCATGTCAAATTTTGTGTTAGAAAACGTTTTGCATCAAATTTTGTCATCGCAGAGGAAACTACCGTGACTAGCTAAGAAAAAATAAACATTTGTTGCTAACCTAGGCACGGCTTTGGCCCCTGTTAGTAGTATATCAAGATTTTTGTAAATCTTCAGTGAATACATATAATATATTATAACATTCATTGATAATCTAGGCATGGCTTAATTAGTATATATTAAGAACTTATTTTGTGAATTTTCAGTGAATGGTCATATAAGTTCTCTATACCATGAACATGGTCATTCTCTATGTTAAGTTCTCCTCCCACCCAGCCAAATTAAGTCTACGTACGTACGAAACCGTAGCAAGCTATTGTGACTCTTTCTTCTTTTATACTTTTTATCTCGGTTTCCGTGAACGTTGAACCTTGAAAACTGAAGTAATGATTTCATTTAGCATTAGAAACTACAACGTTCAATTTTATACAGTCAACATATCTCATAATTTAGACACAATGAAATAACAATGTTGTACACTAAGATATCTCATATTTTCGTGTCTCTTATCGTACTTGTGAATCTGAAAACTTATTTTGATCGGGAAAGAAAAGACAAATTCAATTGATTGCGACTTGAATCTTATTTTTGGTCGACAATTCTATAGTATCTTATTCATGTTACACGTTTGTAGAGTAGCCAACCGAAGGCCAATTTGACCATTTAAATATATATCAGTTCATCAATATTCAATGTATCATTGACTTTAGCTGTCTTTATAAATCACTGACCATTAGAATTATATTATACATCATGTAACTTTAAATAGAAAATGTTTGAGTTACATCAATACATCATGTATCTTTAATTAGAATTATACTTATATAATTAGACATATTATGGCATTTAATAAAATTATATTATCTTTAAATAGAAATTTTTTGATCTTTTGATCCATAATTTTCATTCGTCTGAATTTAATTAACTTCTGATAATACGAATTTGTAACGTGTAAAACAAATTTCTCATAATTTGTATATAGTAATTTCGAGTTTTAAAGATTTTTTTTCCAACTAATTTTTTCTTTTTCTTTATTAGAGCACACATAAAACCCAAGTTCTTATAATATTTTTAGTTATTGTAGATTAAAATAAGTTAAACATAGATAACAAAAATAAAGACTCGAAAGATTAATTCTAGACATGCACGCAGCTTTGTTACGACTTACGACCTTCTGCTGCTACCAATTAAGGGATGTGAGAGATGTACGTGGGCTTCCATAACTTTTAATATTTCACACTTGTTTTTTGCTTTAATAGTTATGTCTCAAATTGTTGGATAATTAATGGTTTTTTCCGCCAATTAATCCATCATTATAAAAGATGTTTAATGTAAACGATTTCTTATAATGACATTTATTTTTTAAAATAAAAATGATTTCGATAAAATGTTTGCACAAACAACGATTCTATGACATGGTTCTTCTTATAACACTTGAATTCACCAGAGTTAGTTTTGCATATACGACATTTGCGTGGTGGACATGTTCTCCTCACAACCCACGACATTACCAAGAATGATTTCAAATGTGTAACATTATGAAACTTCGGATAAACATTGCATCCAATAACTTATAAGCTGAAGCAGTGCTTCTTGGAAATCGAAGCACTAAGTTAAACATTGCATCTTTTCAGGTATTATAGAATGGACTAGTTTTATTGAGTTCTGTTTCATAGATCAAGACATACATATATATAGTTATTAGCTTTGACATATTGCTAACACGACATAATGTAAATTTTCCTAAACAAATAAGAAAATAGCTTTTACAATAAGTAATATCAAGATCTACACTATAATTCGGGTTGGGTTTCGCTTCATTAACGGATTTTACGATCCATATTACTTGGTCCGCAAGATACACATCTTACTTCCCTAATACTCCCCCGCACGGCAAAGGTGTGACGCAAAACGCAAACTATGCAACCACAAAGCGAAACACCTATGTCGTGGACATCATGTCGAGGACGGACAAATCATGTCAACAAAATCCTCAGGGTATAATTTTCAATCTTGAGAAAAAGAGTGGAACTTCAGCTAGTCTTCGATTTTGGTAAAAGGGAATAATAACATCCTGTGGGCGCAACTCTTGCAGCTCCATAAACAATTATCCTTATCTTGGACAGTCGACAAATCGGAATAATAATAACCTAAACATGAGCGCTCCAACGAACTCTCAATTCCCCTAATGGTTAAACCATAACCAAACTCCCCCGTAATAAAGGAAACTAAAAGAAAATATAAGAAATATTCTAGACTCTAGAATAAATCCCATAAAAATAAACAACTATCTGTGAAAAACCCAAACCCTTAAAACATAAAAAATCCTCAAAGATCTGCCATCAATTCTTGTGTTAAACCAAACCATGAACTAAAGAATAAAACCAAAACGTTAACTTATAATAATAAAAAATAATTATGAAACAATCATGTGGACGTCAAAGTACATCTTGCTTCAAGTCATCATCTTGATCGTCAACCCATCATCTCCTTTCATGATCATTAAGATCACAAAGTTATCACAGCGAAATTAAGAAAACATTTAGATCCACAAGATCGCCTGTTCTGATACCTAGGCCCGACCCGCGACACATTCCTAAGACACATTTGTATTGGGCCTCAATTTTAGTTTTTTGTAATACAATTTGGCCTAAAAAAAGAAAATGATTGCAAATATAGGCTCCATTTTTCTGAAAGTTAAAGATTTAATCTTAATTTTAAAATTTTATCAATTTGTTATTGTAAAAATAGGCTCCTTCTTAAACAAGTTTTAAGATTTGATTTTAAGTTTAAATATTATATATATAACCTATAATAAAATTATTGTGTATTGGGCCCCGTATTATGCTAGGCCAGCACTACTGATACCATGTCAAGTATTATAGAATAAAATAGTCTTATGCTGGACCAGTACTACTGATACCATATCAAATATTATAGAATAGAATAGTCTTATGCTGGGCCGGCAATCAATGGAGGATCCACGTAGAGCTTAGGAGGGTCAACTGACCGGGTAAAATGTTAAAATAATATTGTTTTACATTAAAGTTGTAAATTTCCAGTAGCATAGTTGGTCTTCCTTTAATATGTTGAACCCCCAAACCTATGTTCGACTCCTGCATACTACACCAATAGTAAAAAATTTCTCCTGGGTCCGCCACTGCTGGCAATGCTAAACACTACAAAAGAGATCAGCTTATTTGGAATATATAGGCTGTGAATCGTATAGCCACTTATGAGAAAAAAAAATCGGATGAAAACTAGATTCATTAGTTAAAAACGAAAAAATTGATTATTCATGTTTTCATCTATGTGATGAATAATGAAGAGAAAAACAAAAAAGTATTCCTGCACTCTACAGGAAAAGAACAAGATAAAAACTATTCATTTCTTTCTAAAAAAAAAACACTATTCATTTCTATATCTTTTTTCTATCCATTTTCATCTCATTAATTTCATGGATAATCATTTACATCCTTAGTGAGTCGTGGAGCGAAGATCACACACAAAAAAAGCAAGTTTTTTCTCCTTTTTCAATATATATATGGACAAACTTTCTCCTTTGTCAATATAAGAAAGTTTAAACGTGTTTATTTAATAAAATATCAGATTTCATTTTCTTATATAATTTAATCTTAAAAGAAACTACATTAAATCAAACTATTAAACAAGATTAACTAATTAAATCAACCTGTTGACAAAAAAAAAATTAAATCAACCTATTAATATGAACTCAATTGGTGTTGGTAATATTACCTTCATTCTTTTTGGGTCATATTTGTGATTTGTCTCATGGACTTAGTGTATTGTGACATCTGTTGGTATCAAAATAGGAAAATAACCTGAGTTTTGTAAACATCGGGGAACTGAGATATGAAACTATGAGTGTAGAAGATAACAAGGCCCAAACCCAAGTCCAACAACAACAAACCCAAGTCCATCAGCATCAAAGTTTGATCGACAATGAGACAAAGCCTCAACGGTCAAAACAGAGTTGCAGAGCTAGTACGAAGAAGGATGTCGTCTTCTCTCATCCAAAAAGATTTGAGCTTCTGGAATCCTCTTCTGATGACTCACCTTAATACAGCTATCCATAGAGATAAGTTTTGCTTTTGTAGGCTTCTAGAGCTCTCTCTCTCTCTCTCTCTCTCTTTGTATATAAAGGATGTAAAACCCTAATGTAAGATTAAGCAAAATACAAGTTATTCAGCAAACTCCTCTGTTCTCTAAATCCTTTCATGGTATCTGAGCCACTGTAACCCTAACAGGTGAAAACAATGGCTGCCACTTACCTGTTTCCCGACAATGTCTATATCACTAGCTCAGTCACTCTGAAGCTAACTGCCAACAACTATCTTCTGTGTAAAACACAATTTGAGTCTCTCCTTTCCAGTCAAAAGCTTATCGGCTTTGTCAATGGTGCCGTCAATGCACCAGCTCAGACTCGCCTCATCGTCAATGGCGAAGTCACCAGTGAAGTCCCCAATCCCCAATACGATTCATGGTTCTGGACCGACCAACTTGTTCGCTCGTGGCTGTTTGGTATGTTGTTAGAGGAAGTCCTCGGTCATGTTCACAGTCTCACCACGTCCCATGAGATCTGGATGTCCCTCGCAGAAAACTTCAATAAAAGCAATGTAGCTCGTGAGTTCTCTCTCCGCTTCAGTCTCCAGCTTCTCTCTAAAAAGGATAAGTCCCTTTCCACTTACTGTCGTGAGTTTAAGTCTGTGTGCGACTCGTTGAGCTCCATTGGAAAACCTGTAGATGAGTCTATGAAGATCTTCGGTTTCTTGAATGGTTTAGGCCGTGAGTATGATCCTATTGCGACAGTGATACAAAGTTCTTTAAGTAAGCTACCACCTCCGACTTTCAATGAGGTTCAAGGATTCAACAGCAAGCTGTAGTCATACGAAGATAACAATGCTGTCACACCTCACATCGCTTTCATGACAGAGAAGAACTGTGGTGCTCCTCAGTACACTCCAAGTCAGAGAGATCGTGGTCGCTTTGGTCAGAACCAAGGCAGAGGAGGCCACACTACAAGAGGTCGAGGGTTCCCACATCATCAAAGTGCCTCACCAACGCAGGGAGAGAGACCAGTGTGTCAAATTTGTGGACGAGTTGGACACACAGCTCTGAAATGTTACAATCGCTTTGACAACGACTACCAAAGTGAAGCGACGACTCAAGCATTCTCCTCTCTGCGTGTCTCTGATGATAGTGGCAGAGAATGGCATCCAGACTCCGGTGCCACAGCTCATGTCACCACATCGACCTCTGCTCTCCAAGAATCAACACCATATGAGGGAAATGACGCAGTGATGGCTGGAGATGGAGGTTACCTGCCCATCACACACATCGGATCCACCACCATTTCCTCCTCTAAAGGTAACATACCACTAAATGAGGTGTTAGTGTGTCCTGATATGAGAAAATCTCTTCTATCTGTATCAAAATTGTGTGATGATTACCCATGGCATGTTCTTTGATTCTAACAAGGTCTATATCGTCGATTTAACCACCTAGAAAGTGGTGGCAAAGGGTCCTCGTAAGGAAGCCCTTTATGTGTTGCAGAATAAGGAGCATGCAGCGTTCTACTCAAACCGGCAATGTGGAGCTGATCTCAATACTTGGCATCGTCGGTTAGGACACTCAAACTCCAAGATTCTTCAACACCTTCAAAACATCAAGGAAATCGAAGTCAACAAGAGCAGAATGTCCCCTGTTTGTGAGCCTTGCCAGATGGGGAAGAGTACTAAGTTGCAGTTTTGTTCTTCTGATTCTAGAGCTTTGAAACCCCTGGATCGAGTCCATTGTGATCTTTGGGGTCTCTCACCTATTGTATCAAACCAAGGATTCAAATATTATGCCGTTTTTGTTGATGATCACTCTCGCTTCTCTTGGTTCTATCCTCTGCGCTTGAAATCTGAGTTTATGTCTGTCTTTATTACATTCCAAAAGCTTGTTGAAAATCAGCTCAATACAAAGATAAAGATCTTTCAAAGTGATGGTGGGGGAGAGTTTACAACCAATGCATTGAAAGCTCACCTTGCAGAACATGGGATCAAACACCAGATATCTTGCCCCTACACTCCTCAACAGAATGGAGTTGCAGAAAGAAAGCATAGACATCTGGTAAAGCTTGGTTTGTCCATGTTATTTCACAGTCAAACACCTCTCAAATACTGGGTAGAAGCTTTTTTCACAGCCAACTATCTTGTCAGCCTTCTACCATCATCAGTCCTACACAACAACAATCCTCATGAAACACTTCTCCAACAGAAGGTGGATTACTCCTTTCTCAGAGTCTTTGGCTCAGCTTGCTATCCTTGCTTAAGACCTTTGGCAGAAACAAAGTTTGATCCCAGATCCTTGCAATGTGTGTTTCTGGGATACAGCAATCAGTACAAGGGGTATCGTTGTTTATATCCTCCAACTGAGAAGGTTTACATATCTCGTCATGTTATCTTTGATGAAAGCTGTTTCCCATTCAATGAAAAATTCAAGCATTTGTCTCAGGCATATCAAACACCATTGCTACAGGCTGGGCGAGCTTCAGAACCATGTACTACACCAAAAGAACTAGCTCCTGCACAACTACTGCCTAAACCGATCATTGATATTGCACCAGCTCAACCTGCATAACCCACAATACCTGCAATTGAGGTTGACAATCCGAACCATGAATCAGACTCAGATACAGAAGATGGTGAAAATGAAGCAGAGGAGGCTCCAATACCCTATCCTATTCTACCAAACAATCAACATTCTATAAAAACAAGAGAAAAGGATGGCATTCATAAACCAAAACCTCGGTATGTCCTACTAGCATCAAAGTTTACTGCTGATGAACCGAAGAGTATTGTTTTTGCAATGCAACACCCGGGGTTGAATAGTGCAGTCATGGATGAGATTGGTCGTATACACATGCTGCATACATGGGATTTGGTCCCTCCTACTGAGGATATGAAACATATTGTCCTCCAAATGAGTCTTTAAAACCAAGCACAAGCCTGATGGAACAGTAGACAAGCTGAAAGCAAGACTTGTCGCAAAGGGATTTGATCAAGAGGAGGGACTTGACTATCTCGAGACACCCATCGCACCACTTGCGAACCAACACACACCGACGCTCACGACATCACTTCTGTCAATCTCTCCTCATCCAAACCTAACTCCAGCTGTCCTCCTAGGACCCAAACACACAATAACATGCTGGTGTCGACCGACACCACCTTGGTGTCGCTTGACACCCCAACTTTACCACAAAACCGTTTATACCAGACCACAATACAAACACGTGATTAAATCACAAACCAACCGTTAATTTCACAAACACACCATTGGATATGAAGCTTATAGCACCACGAAACTACCTACCAAAATTTAGCCAAATCGGACTTCGTTTCATCCTCCAAACATTGACCCAAAGTAGCCTTCCCGAACCAGTTCGCGCTGTTCATCCGCAGGTGTTGGTGTCGACCGACACCACAATGGTGTCGAACGACACCGACCCAGAAATCACGATCCGAGCCTCTCTTCAAGCTCCTTCTCGCTGTAAAATCCTAATCCTTCACAACCATCTATTCCCTAATCGATTAAACATCAAACAACACGACTTACCTGGATGACAACCATGAGAAAGCCTCCTTGACTCTCCTAATCCACCACCATGTAATCACATCCTTCTCCTTACACATTAAGAGGATGGATCTCCTTTCTCCTCCCTTCCAAGTGAGAGCACCACAACTCTCTCTGCTTCTCTCCTCCTAGAACCACCAAAACAGATCTCTCTGCTCCCCATAACCCTCCTTAAGGCTCCCTTTTCTCTCAGGATCAAACTCCCAATCTCTCTTTGTCTTTCTCCTTCTCTCTTCTTCTTCTCTCAACGGTGACCATAAGCTCCCTCCCCCCAAAACCCTTAGTCGACTTCCACTTTAAATATCTTGGTTCGGGCTTCAATTGAACCAAACAACCCAAAATCAACAATTTAAATCAATCTGGTCGAACGAGAAAAACTAGTGTCGATCGACACTACCCTTGGTGTTGATCGACACCCATCCCCAAAATCCCCAATTTGGTTCACGGATGTTACAGTCAATTGGTGGCAACTTGTCCTGTGGGATGGTTGTTAAAGGGTGGGGACCAGGGTTCGAGGATGATACAAGACTCGGTGGTGAGTCTTGAAACAGTGAAACAGACGACTTATGGAAACAAATGCGAGATGACCTAGTTCAAGAACTAATGCAGAGACTGAAACAGTGAAACAGACGACTTATGGAAACAAATTTTTTTTTTTTTTTGATTTATGATTTGTAAATAAAACTAAACAACCTAGAGACTAAGCTGCGACAAACTAGGGTTCTTAATGTTTTTTTTTTTTTTTTAATAAAGTAAAACAAAAGCTAAAAGATAAACCTGGCAAGGGAACAGTGTGAACTGTGCTCTGATACCAGATGATAAAAGACTCGGTGGTGAGTCTTATACCGGGATAGAGCTGGTGGCTCCACAAGTTGGCGGTCGCTTCTCTCTTGTGAAGGAAAGATGGTCGATGATGGAGATCTGACACGATGGCGGTCGCTTCTCTCGTGTGGGATCGGTAAAGGGGAAAGTGCTGGCGGATTGAAGTACACCACAGAGATGTGATTGGTCTCTGATACAGTACACGAACTCAGCCTTGTGGAATCTCACACACAAGACAGAGAACAAGCTTAATTCTCTTAAGAACACTTAAAGAGAAAAATAAGAAAATTCAGTATTTTATTGATAATCAAAGGTGAAATTCGTACAACTGCTGCAGGGGGACTTTATAAGAGTCCTTCAGCTAGCCTTAAGGCCGAGAAATAAATGCAGAAAATGCAACAAGGAAAGAAAATAAAATTAAACACAAACCGTTGTCTTTTTGGAAAGTAAATAAGCTAATAAAAGAAAACGCTAATTAGACTTGATCTCTCTTGATGAGGAAGTCTTCTAGCCGTTGCTGGGGCTGGTGGGACCTGCAAGGATCGAAAATATTGAATAAGACTTACCTGGATGCGATCTAGGCCCAGTTGATGTTCTCTGAACCACTTCTTGTACTCGCTGAACTACTTCAGGCGTCTTGTCTTGTACTTGTTTCTTGAAGTAGGGGTCTTCTTGGGATCCTTCTAGAATATCTTGTTCAGTCTCTTGATGCTCGTCCATGCCCTCTATGTCTTGGTCTTGATCTTTGCTATCTTGATCGCTTTCAGAGGTGTAGCTTGTATCACACGTCTCTTGCAGCTCCGATGTCTTCTCTTGGCTTCTTGAGGTTCCTTGACCTGAAAAAGGAGGTTTCTTACCTGGGGAACTGGTTTGATCAAGGCTCATTTGGGTGAAGGCTTCAGCAAGCTCTTCCTCGGCAATGTGATCATATATGTTGTGGCGGCATGATGGTGGTACAGACCAGTTGACGTCCTTCAGCTCTAGGGAGCTTATGATGTCTTGAACGGCTAGGTTAAACCTCTTCCTTAGCTGTTTAGCCTTTGATCGTGTCACAGGGCCTTCTCGTACTTCTGGTACAGTATTTGGTTCAACGGTTTGGTTGGTAGGATCGATGTCCGCATCATTCCGTCCCTCTTCAGGAGGTTTTGTCCTCAAAACTGAATCTCCTGGATCATATGCAGAGAAGTCAGCTACATTAAAAGTGTGAGAAATTTTTACTTCATTTGGCAGCTCCAAACGGTAGGCGTTATCGTTGATCTTCTCAAGAACTTNGTCGCCTCTTGGTGATAACTTAGAGGCTCGTTGTGTTGGAAATCTTTCAGGCCTCATATGCAACCAAACCCAATCTCCTGGTTTGAACAACATCTCCTTTCTTCCCCGATCAGCCTTGCGTTTGTTGTCGGCATACTTCTTTTCCAAATTTGCTTTGGCCTTGTCATGTAACTTCTTGATGATTTCTCCTCTCCTTAGCCCATCTTGGCAAACCTGTTCTATCTGAGGCAATGGTGCTAAATCTAATGGAGATAAAGGGTTAATTCCATAGACTATCTCGAATGGAGATAGATTATAAGCAAACTCGATAAAAGGAATACAATCAACCCAGGTTGCCATATTTTTACTAAGAGTGGCTCTAAGTAAAGTAGAGAGAGTTCGGTTTACCACTTCAGTTTGTCCATCCGTTTGGGGATGACAAGTTGTTGAGAATAGAAGCTTGGTACCTAACTTTCTCCAAAGTGTCTTCCAAAAGTGGCTCAAGAACTTAGTGTCATGATCAGAGACTATAGTCCTTGGAATTCCATGAAGGCGCACCACTTCCTTGAAGAACAAATTTGCGGTTTGAGTCACGTCATTGGTCTTGTCACACGGAATGAACCGGTCCACAACAACAAAGATTGAATCCTTGTGTTTAATCTTTGGCAATCCTAAGACAAAGTCCATAGAAATATCTACCCAAGGGGCGTTAGGAATAGGTAATGGTAAGTAAAGACCATGAGGATGTAACCTGGATTTTGCTTTGTGACAAACAATGCATCGAGCACAAAATCTCTCAACGTCTTTCTTGAGATGGGGCCAAAAGAAGTGTTCCATTACCACGGCCAAGGTTTTGTCGACACCAAAGTGACCCATCAAACCTCCACCATGTGCTTCAGTGAGTATCAAGTCTCGCATGGAACCTTGAGGAATACACAACCGCTTGTCTCTAAATAGAAACCCATCCTGCAAGTAGAATGCTTGGTATGCTCCTTTGCCATACTCCTTGTAGCACTCTCCAAATTCTGGGTCATCTTTGTACAACTCTTTGATATGCTCAAATCCCATTACTTTAGCCTCCATAGTAGCTATGAGAGCATATCTTCTTGACAAAGCATCAGCAACCACGTTCTCTTTGCCCTTCTTATACTTTATCACATATGGGAACGTCTCAATGAACTCCAACCACTTAGCATGTCTTCTCTTAAGTGAAGTCTGACCCTTGAGATGCTTGAGGGTTTCATGATCGGTGTGAATGATGAATTCCTTGGATAACAAGTAATGTTGCCACGTTTCCAGTGCTCGAACTAAGGCATAAAGCTCCTTGTCGTAGGTCGGATAGTTCAACGTAGCTCCACTCAACTTCTCACTGAAGAAAGCCACGGGTCTTTTCCTCTGATGTAGTACAGCTCCAATTCCCAAACCTGATGCATCACACTCTACTTCAAACATAACTTCAAAATCTGGAAGGGCTAAGACTGGTGCTTGCGTGAGCCTCTCCTTCAAGGTGTTGAAGGACTTTTCTTGAGCTTCTCCCCATGAGAAAGGCACGTTTTTCTTGATCACGGCAGTCATTGGTGCAGCCACTGTACTGAAATCCTTGACAAATCTCCTGTAGAAGCTTGCAAGACCATGAAAGCTGCAAACATGTCCAATCGAAGTGGGAGTAGGCCATTCTCTTATTGCCTTAATTTTCTCCTCATCCCTGTTTACTCACTACAAAACCTAAGAACACACATTGATCAGTACAAAAGGAGCACTTCTTTAGGTTAGCATAAAGGCCTTCCTTCCGAAGCGTTTTTAAAATTAACCCAAGGTGTTTAATGTGATCAGAATGGCACTTACTTTAAATAAGTATGTCATCAAAATAAACAACAACAAATTTACCAATAAATGACCTTAGAACCTGGTTCATTAGTCGCATGAAAGTGCTTGGGGCGTTGGTTAACCCAAATGGCATGACAAGCCACTCATAGAGACCTTGCTTGGTTTTGAACGCGGTCTTCCACTCATCTCCTTCCCTCATTCGGACCTGGTGATAGCCGCTCCTCAAGTCAATTTTGGAGAAGACGATTGAACCACTTAACTCATCCAACATGTCATCTAGTCTTGGAATGGGATGTCGATACTTGATAGTTATGTTGTTGATTGCTCGACAGTCTACACACATCCTCCATGTTCCATCCTTCTTTGGAACTAACAGAACTGGTACTGCACACGGGCTGAGGCTCTCTCTGATGTACCCTTTATCCATGAGATCACACACTTGCTTCTCTAGCTCCTTAGATTCCTCTGGGTTCATTCTGTAAGCTGGTTTGTTAGGTAAAGCAGAACCTGGTACAAGATCGATCTGGTGCTCAATGCCACGAATAGGAGGTAATCCTGGTGGGTATCTCCTCTGGAAACACGTCTTTGTATTGATCTAGTACAGCTTGTACTTCAGCGGGTAGTTCAAGCTCACTTGTACCTGTACTTAAACATTCTTTGAACAACATTAGTAGCACGGTGCCCTGGGCACTCATGGTTTTACAAATCTCATTGGATCTCAAATAAAGGTTAGAAGTCCTTACCTCGACCTCTTTGTTCATGTGTTTTTGCAATTCATGAACTTCAGA
>NC_025693.1:7638396-7638666 GCF_000633955.1 Camelina sativa
AGGCTGTTGTAGTTCGATGTCTCCACCTTTCGGGCTATACGCTCTTGTAAGCCATCAATGAATTGAGCCATTAGGGACTCACTCGATTCTTCCAGCTCCAAAGAGTTCATGAGCTTCTCAAACTCCTCAAAATACTCATCCACGGTACATGTTCCCTGAGACAATTTTCTAAAACGTTTTTGTAAGTCTCGTTGATAATGATCAGGGACATACCTCAACCTCAAGAGATACTTCATATCTCCCCAACTGCTGATGGTAGCAAACCGCTGC
>NC_025693.1:7639975-7653433 GCF_000633955.1 Camelina sativa
TAGGAGGTATTAGTTTGACATCTCGGTTTTGTTCTCGTGGTTCTACCTCTCTAGCGCGGTTCCGCATCAAAGGATCCTCTCTCCGCTGATGTTGTCGCCTTAATGGGTCTGGTGGTGGATCATCTTCATCATCCATGTCAATGGATTCGTTTTCCTCATCGCGGACATTCCTTCTTTCTGGATCTGGTCCAACGTTAACCCTAGCCTGAGGTTAATAAAGTAATTAACGTTGGACCAGCGTGAACTGTGCTCTGATACCAGATTATACAAGACTCGGTGGTGAGTCTTATACCGGGATAGAGCTGGTGGCCCCACAAGTTGGCGGTTGCTTCTCTCTTGTGAAGGAAAGATGGTCGATGATGGAGATCTGACACGATGGCGGTCGCTTCTCTCGTGTGGGATCGGTAAAGGGGGAAGTGCTGGCGGATTGAAGTACACCACAGAGATGTGATTGGTCTCTGATACAGTACACGAACTCAGCCTTGTGGAATCTCACACACAAGACAGAGAACAAGCTTACTTTCTTAAGAACACTTAAAGAGAAAAGTAAGAAAATTCAGTATTTTATTGATAATCAAAGGTGAAATTCGTACAACTGCTGCAGGGGGACTTTATAAGAGTCCTTCAGCTAGCCTTAAGGCCGAGAAATAAATGCAGAAAATGCAACAAGGAAAGAAAATAAAATCAAACACAAACCATTGTCTTTTTGGAAAGTAAATAAGCTAATAAAAGAAAACGCTAATTAGACTTGATCTCTCTTGATGAGGAAGTCTTCTAGCCGTTGCTGGGAGTGGTGGGACCTGCAAGGATTGAAAATATTGAATAAGACTTACCTGGATGCGATCTAGACCCAGTTGATGTTCTCTGAACCACTTCTTGTACTCGCTGAACTACTTCAGGCGTCTTGTCTTGTACTTGTTTCTTGAAGTAGGGGTCTTCTTGGGATCCTTCTAGAATATCTTGTTCAGTCTCTTGATGCTCGTCCATACCCTCTATGTCTTGGTCTTGATCTTTGCTATCTTGATCGTTTTCAGAGGTGTAGCTTGTATCACACGTTGCTTGCAGCTCCGATGTCTTCTCTTGGCTTCTTGAGGTTCTTTGACCTGTCAAAGGAGGTTTCTTACCTGGGGAACTGGGTTGATCAAGGCTCATTTGGGTGAAGGCTTCAGCAAGCTCTTCCTCGGCAATGTGATCATATATGTTGTGGCGGCATGATGGTGGTACAGACCAGTTGACGTCCTTCAGCTCTAGGGAGCTTATGATGTCTTGAACGGCTAGGTTAAACCTCTTCCTTAGCTATTTAGCCTTTGATCGTGTCACAGGGCCTTCTCATACTTCTGGTACAGTATTTGGTTCAACGGTTTGGTTGGTAGGATCGATGTCCGCATCAGAGGAACGCCTGGTGCACCAATAACCTACTAGTGGATTGGGATATCCACATTGATGGGTTAGGATCAATGCCCTGCAGGGCCAGCTTGAGGTCCGTTGGGACGGCTAGCAGTGAGGCTAGTGGGCTAGCAGTGAGGCTAGTGGGGTCCACAGGACGGGTTGTTATAACATCAAAAAGGTTATACTGCAGACATCCTACATCAAGTTGGGATGACGAACTGCAATCCAATGCCTACACCTCTGCCACAACAACTCACAAAGCTCTGATACCATGAAAGGATTTAGAGAGCAGAGGAGTTTGCTGAATAACTTGTATTTTGCTTAATCTTTACATTAGGGTTTTACATCCTTTATATACAAAGAGCGAGAGAGCTCTAGAAGCCTACAAAAGCAAAACTTATCTCTATGGGCAGTTGTATTAAGGTGAGTCATCAGAAGAGGATTCCAGAAGCTCAAATCTTTTTGGATGAGAGAAGATGACACCCTTCTCCGTACTAGCTCTGCAACTCTGTTTTGACCGTTGAGGCTTTGTCTCACTGTCGATCAAACTTTGATGCTGATGGAATTGGGTTTGTTGTTGTTGGACTTGGGATTGGGCCTTGTTATCTTCTACACTCTCCCTCAAACTTGGTGTGGGTTGTACGAAAGGAACAGACACACCAAGTTTGCTCCTAAGATCAAGAAAAGAAGGACGCGGGAGTGGTTTCGTGAAGATGTCTGCATGCTGTAGTGTTGTGGGAATGTGACGTGTTTCGATCAATCCCATCCATAACTGCACCATTCCACCCCGGGTGTTGCATTGCAGAAACAATACTCTTTGGTTCATCAGCAGTAAACTTTGATGCTGATGGACTTGGGTTTGTTGTTGTTGGACTTGGGCTTGGGCCTTGTTATCTTCTACACATAGTGGGTTTCATTTTATTGTGGAGACTTACAATAGTAGGCTTCCAATTTATCGTCCTCCTCTTGATCCATGGACTAAAGTATGGACGAGCCCTCATTAACATCTCGAGGAGATACGTGAAGAGTACAATGTGGCTGGTTCTGTAGCTGAGATGGCCATCTCGTCGGTTCGAACCGTCTACGCATTTGGTGGTGAAAATAAGATGATAGCAAAGTTCTCATATGCACTTCAAGGGTCGGTGAAGCTAGGATTGAGACAAGGGCTAGCTAAAGGAATCACCATTGGGAGCAATGGTATTACTTATGCTATATGGGGGTTCATGACTTGGTACGAAAGTTGCATGGTTATGAACTATGGTTCAAAAGGTGGTACTGTCTCCATAGTCACTGCTTGCGTCACGTCCGGCGGCACGTAAGTAACTACGTTTAAATGATTTTGGGTTTTGCTGACAAAACACAACCCATCTTGTAGTCATGATACTTGATATCTTACATTTTCCAGATCACTTGGTCAAAGTTTGTCGAATATCAAAAAAATTTCGGAGGCATTTGTAGCAGGGGAACGAATGATCAAAGTGATAAAAAGAAGTCCTGATATAGACTCGGACAACATGGAAGGCCAGATTTTGGAGACAACTCGAGGAGAAGTCGAGTTCAACCACGTGAAGTTCACATACCCATCTAGACCCCAAACCCCAATCTTTGATGACTTTTGTCTAAGAGTTCCATCAGGGAAAACTATCGCTCTGGTAGGCGGAAGCGGATCGGGAAAGTCAACTATGATATCACTTTTGCAAAGGTTCTATGACCCGGTCGCTGGAGAGATTCTTCTTGATGGTGTGCCCATTCATAAGTTGCAAGTGAACTGGTTGAGATCACAAATGGGTCTGGTTAGCCAAGAGCCAATGCTTTTCGCCACATCAATAATAGAAAACATATTATTCAGTAAAGAGGATGCATCCATGGATGAGGTAGTGGAAGCTGCCAAAGCTTCAAATGCTCATTGAAAGGATTTAGAGAACAGAGGAGTTTGCAGAATAACTTGTAGTTTGCTTAATCTTTACATATTAAAACCATTTTGACAAAATTAATTAATGAATGATTAGTTATATTGAAATTCATCGACGTGGAAATTAATTAAAAGAAAGGGAGGTTAATTATTTTTTTGCTCTGCTGACATGGCAAGGGCGACCAAAATAGAAATTAGGTTTTTCTTCGTGACGAGCAAGTATGCCGCCGTTGGGGCTGTCCCTTGTACCAACGGGGGTTGTTCCGGCGTCGGAGAATGAAGTTAATAGTCGGTTGGTGGATGGGGGTTCTGCTGGCTCTGCGGAGGTGGTAAAAGAAGGGGGGGAGGGACAGATGGATGGTCACTCTGGCTCTGGATCTGAGAAGGAGGTTTTGAAGGAGGTGGGAAGGGTTGTTCATGTGGTTAAAAAGTCGTATGCTACTGTGGCTAAACGTCATGTTTTTACAAAGCAACCTTTTGTGGTTGAAGAGGTGGATGGAAACGAGTGGGTTGTCGTGCCGAAGAATGTTTTGGTTGGTGCGAAACCGCTGTGGGAAGATTTTTTGATTGGGAAGTTTCTAAATGCGAAGGCTCCTCACGTTGGTAAGGTTCATATGATAATTAATAAAATTTGGCGACTTGGGGATAAATCCACAATGATTGATGTGTTGGAAGTGGATGACTCTACGTTGAAGTTTCGTGTAAAGAATGAATCCATGAGGAGAAGAGCGTTGAATAGGGGAATGTGGAATATAATGGGCCTTCCGATGATTGTCACAAGTGGTCTCCGTTTGCAGAAGAGGTTCAACCAGCTATGCAGTCGATTAATTTATGGGTTAAGCTGACGGATGTTCTGCCAACAATGTTCACAGAGAAGGGTCTTGAATTTTTGGCCAGTGCAGTTGGAAAACCGGTTAAGCTACACCCCGATACTGAAGCTTGAGTCAGTTTTGATGAGGCTCGAGTGCTAGTTGAAGCGGATTTAACAAAGACTTTACCCAAAGAGTTTGTGATCGTGGGTGAAGAGGAAGGTGAGTTGGATGCGGTTGTTCACTACTCCTACCCTTGGCTTCCTCCTCGGTGTACTGGTTGTCAGAAATGGGGTCACCTCCGTGACTCCTGTCTTACGGTTCCGCGACCAAGTGTTCCAAACACAGTTGACAACGTTTTGCCACCAGTGTCCTCTGCGCTTCCTGAGCAGGGTTCAGGAGTTAAAGTGGCTGGTGCACAGCAGGGGGAGTCTGATTTGGCAGTTGTTGTCACGAACATACAGCAGAATACAGGGGAGGGTTGGAGTACCCCAACAAAAATGAGTCGCAGTCCTACTCGGTCTGCACAAAGAGATCCGCTTGAAGTCTCTTCAAATCCATATGCTGCTCTGTCTGACACGGGTGACGTGGAGACGAAGGATGCGGCTCTACCTCCGGGAGTGACACTGAGGGGAACTGATTTAGAATTGCTACCAAACGTGGTTGCAACGGTAGGCTTTGGCGTTCTAACGGATAGGGAGGAATCTGCAGATACTACTGGTTCTGCTATGGTGAAGAGTGGTCTGTTGGAGAACAATCAGAAACCGGATCCACCCTTGAGGGAGTATCTCCCGCGTGAATCCAAGACAGCTCACAAAACAGTTACAACATCTTCTACTCGTGGAGCGGGTACGAAGATACAAAAATGCCATTAATTATGTCGGGTTTCTTTTGGAATGTGCGGGGCTTAAACAAATCTAATAAACATTCCGTTATAAAGAAATGGGTTGAGGAGAATAAGATGAATTTTGGGTGTTTCATTGAGACGCGTGTTCAAGAAAGAAATGTTGAGAGGTTGTTTGGGAAACTTTTGACGGATTGGTCTGTTATGACAAACTATGAACACAATCGGAGGGGTCGTATTTGGATAGTGTGGGGGAATGATGTTCTTCTTACACCATTCTACAAGAGTGAACAGATGATCACCTGCTCGATTAAGTTGCCTGATCATGAGGACGGTTTTTTCTGTTCTTTTATTTATGGTTTGAACACGGCTTCAGAGAGGAGAGAGCTGTGGAAGGAGATTCGTGATCATGGGGACTCACCACTTCTGAACCTTGGATATTAATGGGGGATTATAATGAAACATTGGACTTGTCGGAGCACTCTCATCAGGTTATTCAGCCTGTAGTCACGTCGGGTATGCGAGATTTTCAAAGTGTGGTGACTTATTGTTCCTTGTCTGATATGGTTGCTCATGGGCTGCTGTATACTTGGTCTAATCGATAAGACAATGATCTGATATCTAAGAAACTCGATCGCGTCCTGGTTAATGCTCCTTGGATGAGTTTTTTTTCTGTCATCGTATAGTGTTTTTGAGGCAGGAGGGTGCTCTTATCACTTGAGATGTCGAATTGAGATTCTCCCTAGGCAGGGAAGCAATGGAAATTGCCAAAAGCCTTTCAAATTTGTTAATGCTACTACTGGACTAGCTGAGTTCAAACCTTTGATTCGGGAAGCATGGCAAGCAACTGAGGCGCTGCATATGTCCACTTCCACCCTATACCGCTTTACTAAGAAGTTAAAAGGGTTGAAACCGGCTTTAAAACAGTTGGCAAAGACACGAATGGGAGATTTGGTTAAGAAGGCTAAAGAGGCCTATCATGAACTCTGTCGCAAGCAGGAACTCACACTTTTGTACCCCTCTGCTCAGGCCATGAATGAGGAGACTGTGGCTTATGAGCGGTGGGAACGAGTTGCCAGATTAGAGGAAAACTATCTTAAACAAAGATCAAAGTTGCACTGGTTGCAGGTAGGTGATAGAAATAACAAAACCTTTCATCGTGCGGTTCTCAAACGCCAGTCAACCAACTTCATACGAGAGATCACGCTTCCAGACGGTTCTCTTACAAAACAGGCAGAGGCAATTAAATCAGAGGCTGAAAGGTTTTTCCGGGAGTTTCTGCAGTTGATGCCAGGAGATTATGAAGAGGTTTCATCCGATGAGTTACAAAGTCTGTTATCTTTTCGCTGTTCTGACTTAGACAAAACTGTGCTCAAACGCACTGTGACTGTGGGGGAGGTTACGAAAGTGTTATTTGCTATGCCTAATGACAAGTCCCCTGGTCCTGATGGTAATACCTCAGAGTTCTACAAAACGGCTCGGGAATATGTGGGGAGTGAGTTTGTCTTGGCCGTTCAGTCTTTTTTTGAGAAAGGGTTCTTGCCTAAGGGTGTTAACTCCACCATCCTGGCTCTTATTCCTAAAAAATCAGATGCCATGGAGATGAAGGACTACCGGCCAATCTCTTGTTGTAATGTGTTGTATAAGGTAATTTCAAAAATCCTTGCTAATAGATTAAAGGTTGTCCTCCCCAAGTTTATAGCTGGAAACCAGTCTGCGTTTGTCAAGAACCGGTTGCTTATAGAGAATGTTTTGCTTGCCACGGAACAAGTGAAAGATTACCATAAAGACTCTGTTTCAGAACGTTGTGTAATAAAGGTTGACATTTCTAAAGCTTTTGACTCTGTTCAATGGGGTTTTGTGCAAAACACACTCTTGGCTTTGGACTTCCCCCAGATTTTATCCACTGGATCATGCTCTGCATTACTACACCTTCGTTTTCTGTTCAAGTTAATGGGGAATTGGCGGGGTTTTTTTAACAGTAAACATGGTTTAAGGCAACGATGCTCTCTATCGCCTTACCTATTTGTTATTGTTATGGATGTACTATCAAAGAAGCTGGACAAAGCTGCTGGATCACACTAATTTGGGTACCATCCTCGCTGCAAAAACATTGAGTTAACCCATCTTAGCTTCGCAGATGATCTCCTGATCTTCACAGATGGTACGGTGCGGTCCATTGATGGTATTCTGCAAGTTTTTGATGAGTTTGTGCGCTGGTCAGGATTACGGATAAGCATGGAAAAAACAACAATCTATTTAGCAGGAGTTTCAGCTCTGTTTCATCAGGAGATTGCTGCTCGATTCTCATTTGCTATGGGTGCACTTCCGGTTAGATATCTCGGTCTTCCCCTTGTCACCAAATGTCTATCCTCTGCTGATTATCTTCCTCTGATCGAGCATGTTAAGAAGAAAATCGACTCTTGGCAAGCACGTTTCCTGTCCTACGCAGGACGCCTCAATCTCATCACTTCGGTGTTATGGAGCGTCTGCAACTTCTGGATGGCTGCGTATCGCCTCCCGAGGGCCTGTATTCGAATGGTGGAGCAGCTCTGCTCAGCTTATTTGTGGTCTGGGGCGGATCTTAATGCCAATAAAGCCAAAGTAGCTTGGGTGAATGTTTGTCGGCCAAGGACTGAGGGAGGGTTAGGTTTGCGTTCACTCAAAGAGGCAAATGATGTGTGTTGTTTGAAACTCATATGGCGTATCATATCATGTGCGGATTCATTGTGGGTTAAATGGGTGAGACAATCGTTGCTGAACGACGCCTCAATATGGTCGGTTGATATCACGCAGTTAGGTTCCTGGATGTGGAGAAAGATCTTAAAATATCGGGATATGGCAAAAACTCTTTCAAAAACTACGGTAAATGATGGTCGAGGGACATCGTTTTGGTTTGACAACTGGTCACGCCTCGGATGCCTAGTGGAGATTGCGGGGACGAGAGGACCAATCGACATGGGTATTGGTCGCTCAGCTACGGTTGCTGAGGCTTGGGATCATAGGCGGAGACACCATCGCATATCGTACTTTAATGACATGGAGGATGTTTTAGCCACTCAAAGGTCCATACATAAGCCTGTAGCAGATTTGGTCCTCTGGAAGGGGGAAAATGATGTCTTCCGTTCCCGGCTTTCAACTAAAGATACTTGGAATAATGTTCGAGTGCGGTCCGTCGCTGTAGGCTGGTGCAATGGTGTGTGGTTTCCTCATGATACCCCCGAGTATTCGTTTTGTGTATGGTTGGCGGCGCAAAACAAACTTTCAACAGGGGATCGGTTGATCCAGTGGAACAGAGGAGCTGATCCTACTTGTGTATTCTGTCAAACAGCGATTGAGACAAGGAATCACCTCTTTTTCTCTTGTGCCTTCACCGCTGGTATCTGGGAGGACCTCGCATCCCCTCTCTACTCCACTCGGTTCTCTACTGATTGGTAATCTGTTCTTGACTGTGCCTCAAGTCATTGGTCGGACCGAACAGAGGGTTTTCTTGCACGCTATATTCTGCAGGCAGTTGTTTACACACTATGGAGAGAGCGGAATGATCGTCGTCACGGCACCACTCCCATCTCCCAAGTACAGCTTATTCACTGGATAGACCGCCTCCTCCACGATCAGCTACTTGCTCTCCAGCTTAGTGGTGACTTGCGATACACGAACGGGTTGGGTCTTTGGCTTGCTACGAGATTTGTCCCTGACTAAATAGCTATCTTTCTGTTTGATGTTGATTAAAACTAAAGATTACACTTGTTGTAAAAACGTTATATTCTTTTGAAATCTAATTTAACATTTGTTTTCAAAAAAAAAAAAAAATTCATCGAATTAATTTTTCGTCACTCGATTAAAAACGGAAAGAAACACTGTCTATATATACTTACCAAGGAAACATATCACCAAAGATGCACAAGCCACATAAAGCAAAGCTAGAGCATTCTGTTGCCAACAGAAGATACATTAGTACTCTTTCTCTTATTTTCTCAACTGTCGTGGCATGCAACTAGCGAAATTGAATAGCTGATATCTCTTTATGTATGGTCATAAGATAAGTATCACACCTTGTTTGTTAACGACCAAAAAAAAAAAAACAAAGAGGAAATTGAAGAAAGAGCGAGAGAAAAGACCATGGAGATGGTTTTCATGAATGCCACATCAATGACAGAGAAGCCACCAAAGTCGTTCAGTAGTTTGCTGCAGATATAAAATATCATAGGAGTAACGAAGCCATCACCATTGGCTCCGATTAAGCCTAATGCCATCAATATACAATCTACACCGTCGGCGTGCATAAATATCGATATTATGCTTTCCCAACTCTTTATCTTCATCTTCTTCCTCCACCTGATCTCCTCTATGTTTCTGTTTCAGAGAAAAGAACAAAATGACTCCTTGACCTTAGGGAAACGACAGCGTGCAATCTTCTCTCTTTTTCTACAATAGCAAAAGGTTCTCTTGTCGTGTTCTGTTACTTGTTCACGTCTTCATGATTGTTTTTTATATATTTTAGGAACACAAAGAAAGACCGTTGGTCTTTTATTATGTGTGAAACAACATGTGATTTATACTATCAAATACACTATTCTAAAAGAAAATTTCACATATCACACTAAAAAAATATCTCTTTTACGGATTGACAAAGTCATGTTGACTTTGCATAAATTAGCCACTAAATAAAATATTTAAAAAATACCTAAGTAATTGAGTAACTAGTTTTTGGTTTGGTTATCCAACTTTTACATAATTTTTTCTATTAAAAAAATAAATATTTGGAGGTAAATGTAAAATTAAGGCCTCTAATGCTCATAAATTCGTTTCTCAGTTCCCTCACGCTTATAAAACTCAGGTAAGACTCCTACTTTAAGAACAATTTGACATTTTTTTCCTCTATAGTTGGATCAAGACATGTATTAATTTATATTGGTCACATTTAAAGGTTGGGGAAAGAGGAATACAAATGTCAGGGGGTCAGAAGCAAAGGATTGCAATTGCACGTGCGATAATTAAATCACCGACACTTCTCCTTCTTGGCAGCTTCCACTACTTCATCCATGGATGCGTCCTCCTTACCAAAAAGTATGTTCTCTTGTATTGATGTGGCAAAGAGTGCTGGCCCTTGGCTAACAAGACCCATTTGTGATCTCAACCATTTCACTTGTAATTTACAAATGGACACACCATCAATAAGAATATCTACCGCGATTGGATCATAAAACCTTTGAAGAAGAGATATCACGGTTGATTTTCCCGATACGCTTCCGCCCACCAAAGCCACAGTTTTCCCACTTGGGATTTTCAAACAAAAATCATCACAGATTGAGGTTTCAGGTCTAGACGGGTACATGAATTTCACATGCTTAAATTCGACTTCTCCTTTTACTTTATGTAAAATTTGACCATCCTTGTTATCTGAATCAATATTGGGAACTCTTTTAATAACTTTGATAATCCTTTCCCCTGCTACAGATGCCTCTGAGAAATATTTGAGATTCAACAAACCTCTACCAAGTGATCTAAAACATGTAAGATAAAAAAGATCAAAACTACAATTAGAGAAAAAAAGATAGACTTAGACATGTGTACTTACGTGCCACCATAAGTGATGCATACGATGGTTGCGAAGATAGTACCGCCTCACAAAGACTGGGAGACCTGGTTAAGAAGTCAAAGGAGGCCTATGCGGATCTTTGTAAGAAGCAGGAACAGACCCTTTTATGCCCGACCACACACGCAACGAAAGCAGAAAATCTGGCTTATGAAAGATGGGAACGTATGGCTAGTTTGGAGGAGCGATACCTCAAAAAGCAGGTCAAAGCTGCACTGGTTGCAGGTGGGGGACAAAAACAATAAAACTTTTCATCAAGCTGTACTTAAACGAGCGGCAGATAACTCAATAAGGGAGATTCAACGGCCAGATGGTTCTGTCACCAAGGACCCGGACGAGATCAAACATGAAGCATAGAGATTCTTTCGAGCATTCTTGCAACTGATACCTGGTGACTATGAGGAGATTTCCTCGGATGTCTTACAGAGTTTGCTGCTCTATCGATGTTCTGCAGTAGATAAAGGCCGCTTGATCCGACCTGTCACGGCTGAGGAAGTACAGTAGGTTTTGTTTGCAATGCCTAATGACAAATCTCCTGGTCCGGATGGATATACTTCAGAGTTTTATAAAGCTGCCTGGGAGTTTGTGGGAGGAGAGTTCATTTTAGCCGTTCAGTCGTTTTTTGTCAAGGGATTCCTTCCCAAGGGAATCAAATCTACAATACTCGCTCTGATACCTAAGAAGTCTGAGGCAATAGAGATGAAGGATTATAGACCTATATCCTGCTGCAATGTACTATATAAAATCATTTCAAAAATTATTGCTAACCGGTTGAAGTCAGTGTTACCAAAGTTTATTGCTGGCAATCAATCAGCTTTTGTTAAGAATAGGCTACTATTGGAGAATGTTCTGCTTGCTACAGAACTGGTCAAAGATTATCATAAGGATTTAATCTCAAACTGTTGTGCACTTAAGATTGACATCTCAAAAGCATTTGACTAGGTCCAATGGTCCTTCCTGCGTAAAACACTTGAGGCGATGGCGTTTCCTTCTGAATTTATTCACTGGATAATGCCTTGCATCTCCACTCCTTCTTTTTCAGTCCAGGTAAATGGTGAACTTGCGGGGGTTTTTAATAGCAAACGTGGGTTGAGGCAGGGGTGCTCTCTCTCCCCCTATTTGTTTGTTATAGCTATGGACGTGCTTTCAAAAATGCTGGACAATGCAGCAGCGTTGCACCATTTTGGCTATCATCCTCGGTGTAGGATTCTTGGCTTAACCCACCTCACCTTTGCAGACGATCTTCTCGTTTTTTCTGATGGTACTATACGTTCTATTGACAACATTATACAGGTCTTTAAGGATTTTGCCAAGTGGTCAGGGTTGAAAATTAGTATGGAAAAATCAACGATTTATCTTGCGGGGGTTTCTCCTGCGGTTCACCAAGAGATAATGGATCGTTTCTCCTTTGCTATGGGCACTCTACCGGTTCGATACTTAGGCCTTCCCCTGGTCACCAAGCGTCTCTCTGCGTCGGACTACCTCCCCCTTATCGAACACGTCAAAAGAAAGATTGGTTCCTGGTCTACTCGTTTTCTCTCGTATGCTGGTCGCCTTAATTTAATTAGCTCTGTTCTTTGGAGCATATGTAACTTCTGGTTAGCTGCGTACCGTCTCCCAAGGGATTGTATTCGGACGGTGGAGAAACTCTGTTCTGCTTATTTCTGGTCGGGGCCAGAGCTCAAAACCAATAAAGCCAAGGTCGCTTGGCAGGATGTGTGTAAACCCAAATCAGAAGGAGGATTGGGACTGAGATCCTTGCATGAAGCAAATGATGTATGCTGTTTGAAGCTCATTTGGCGTATTATATCCTGTGAGGACTCGTTGTGGGTTAAATGGGTCCTCCAATCTCTTCTAAAGAACTCATCCTTCTGAGCAGTTGAGGCAACACAGTTGGGTTCCTGGATGTGGAAAAAGATCTTGAAGATTAGAGATGTGGCTAAGCCTCTCTGTAAGACAACTGTCGATGATGGTCAGCAGACTTCTTTTTGGTTTGATAATTGGTCTAGTATGGGTCGTCTAATCTCCCTTGTTGGCTCACGAGGAACTATAGACATGGGTATCAGTCAACATGCCATAGTTGCAGAGGCTTGGGAACCATCGCGTCAATCAGCTCAATTTAATCGAGAATGTGTTGCATAATCACTGGCTTAATCGTAAACCGGCGGCGGATACAGTATTGTGGAAGGGGAAAAATGACAAGTTCAGACCACGTTTCTTCACTCGAGATACCTGGCATCATATCAGGCAGGCTTCTATTGTCGTTGGCTGGAGTAGTGGGGTGTGGTTCCCCCATGCTACACCGAAATTCTCTTTCTGTGTTTGGCTAGCTGTGCAGAACCGATTTTCTATAGGAGATAGGATGTTACTATGGAACAAAGGAGTGGATGCAAGTTGCGTTCTCTGTCACAGTGCGCTTGAAACCAGAGACCATATATTTTTCTCATGCGGGTTTGCTGATGGGATTTGGAACAACCTCGCTTCACGTATTTTTAATACTCGACATTCCACAAACTGGCAAACTGTGGTTCAGGAAGTCTCTGCCTCTTGGCCCAGTCAGACAACAGGGTTTCTTGCGCGTTATGTCTTGCAGATATCTGTCTAAACCTTGTGGCGGGAGCGGAATGACCGCCGGCATGATGTTCCCCCAACCACACAGGCTCAGCTCATTCAACGGATCCACAGGAAAATTCGAAATCATCTGCTCGCTATTCCGCTAGGGGGTGATCACCGGTACGATGACGGCTTGAGCATCTGGCTAGCAACCCGACTATGATTTTTCTAATATCCACTTAATCAACTCTCTCTGTTTTAAATTCTTTCTCTTGATTACACAGTTGCATTAGATGTAAAACGCTATTTTCTTTTTTGAATCTAATTTAACATATTTAAAAAAAAAAAAAAA